>NC_137823.1:63331213-63387425 GCF_963921795.1 Nannobrachium achirus
AGGGTCTCCAGACGTGCCGGTATAAACAGAGATTTCCACACAGTCTGGCTACGTGAGACTAGTTGCCGTAATAATCCTTAAACAAGATGCAGCTGCAGCTCTGCCCAGGTCACACAAAAGCTTGGTATTTCATTAAATATACAGTACAGTGGAATATATATCCTTAATCCTTAATTAACCCATAGAAAATCACACTGAGCTTTGCATCTCATTGTTTCACTGTGCCGTGGCCAAAACCTGGGAACCCATTCGTTAAAAAGAGGAAAAAAGGTACAAAGATACAATGATCTACATACTTACAGTACAACATACTGTAGTATATCCTATAAAGGTACAAAGATACAATGATCTACATACTTACAGTACAACATACTGTAGTATATCCTATCAAAGATACAATGATCTACATACTTACAGTACAACATACTGTAGTATATCCTATCATACTTACAGTACAACATACTGTAGTATATCCTATCAAAGATACAATGATCTACATACTTACAGTACAACATACTGTAGTATATCCTATCAAAGATACAATGATCTACATACTTACAGTACAACATACTGTAGTATATCCTATCAAAGATACAATGATCTACATACTTACAGTACAACATACTGTAGTATATCCTATCAAAGATACAATGATCTACATACTTACAGTACAACATACTGTAGTATATCCTATCATACTTACAGTACAACATACTGTAGTATATCCTATCTACATACTTACAGTACAACATACTGTAGTATATCCTATCTACATACTTACAGTACAACATACTGTAGTATATCCTATCAAAGATACAATGATCTACATACTTACAGTACAACATACTGTAGTATATCCTATCAAAGATACAATGATCTACATACTTACAGTACAACATACTGTAGTATATCCTATCATACTTACAGTACAACATACTGTAGTATATCCTATCTACATACTTACAGTACAACATACTGTAGTATATCCTATCTACATACTTACAGTACAACATACTGTAGTATATCCTATCATACTTACAGTACAACATACTGTAGTATATCCTATCTACATACTTACAGTACAACATACTGTAGTATATCCTATCTACATACTTACAGTACAACATACTGTAGTATATCCTATCAAAGATACAATGATCTACATACTTACAGTACAACATACTGTAGTATATCCTATCTACATACTTACAGTACAACATACTGTAGTATATCCTATCTACATACTTACAGTACAACATACTGTAGTATATCCTATCTACATACTTACAGTACAACATACTGTAGTATATCCTATCATACTTACAGTACAACATACTGTAGTATATCCTATCTACATACTTACAGTACAACATACTGTAGTATATCCTATCTACATACTTACAGTACAACATACTGTAGTATATCCTATCTACATACTTACAGTACAACATACTGTAGTATATCCTATCTACATACTTACAGTACAACATACTGTAGTATATCCTATCGGGTGCAGTAAACACCTGATACAATGATCTACATACTTACAGTACAACATACTGTAGTATATCCTATCTACATACTTACAGTACAACATACTGTAGTATATCCTATCTACATACTTACAGTACAACATACTGTAGTATATCCTATCTACATACTTACAGTACAACATACTGTAGTATATCCTATCTACATACTTACAGTACAACATATTGTAGTATATCCTATCTACATACTTACAGTACAACATACTGTAGTATATCCTATCTACATACTTACAGTACAACATACTGTAGTATATCCTATCTACATACTTACAGTACAACATACTGTAGTATATCCTATCTACATACTTACAGTACAACATACTGTAGTATATCCTATCGGGTGCAGTAAACACCTGATAGGATATACTACAGTACAACATACTGTAGTATATCCTATCGGGTGCAGTAAACACCTGATAGGATATACTACAGTACAACATACTGTAGTATATCCTATCGGGTGCAGTAAACACCTGATACATACTTACAGTACAACATACTGTAGTATATCCTATCGGGTGCAGTAAACACCTGATACATACTTACAGTACAACATACTGTAGTATATCCTATCGGGTGCAGTAAACACCTGATAGGATATACTACAGTACAACATACTGTATCCTATCGGGTGCAGTAAACACCTGATAGGATATACTACAGTACAACATACTGTAGTATATCCTATCGGGTGCAGTAAACACCTGATAGGATATACTACAGTACAACATACTGTAGTATATCCTATCGGGTGCAGTAAACACCTGATACATACTTACAGTACAACATACTGTAGTATATCCTATCGGGTGCAGTAAACACCATACTTACAGTACAACATACTGTAGTATATCCTATCGGGTGCAGTAAACACCATACTTACAGTACAACATACTGTAGTATATCCTATCGGGTGCAGTAAACACCTTACAGTACAACATACTGTAGTATATCCTATCGGGTGCAGTAAACACTTGATACAATGATCTACATACTTACAGTACAACATACTAGTATATCCTATCGGGTGCAGTAAACACCTGATACTTACAGTACAACATACTGTAGTATATCCTATCATACTTACAGTACAACATACTGTAGTATATCCTATCATACTTACAGTACAACATACTGTAGTATATCCTATCGGGTGCAGTAAACACCTTACAGTACAACATACTGTAGTATATCCTATCTACATACTTACAGTACAACATACTGTAGTATATCCTATCTACATACTTACAGTACAACATACTGTAGTATATCCTATCGGGTGCAGTAAACACCTGATAGGATATACTACAGTACAACATACTGTAGTATATCCTATCGGGTGCAGTAAACACCATACTTACAGTACAACATACTGTAGTATATCCTATCATACTTACAGTACAACATACTGTAGTATATCCTATCGGGTGCAGTAAACACCTGATACAATGATCTACATACTTACAGTACAACATACTGTAGTATATCCTATCATACTTACAGTACAACATACTGTAGTATATCCTATCTACATACTTACAGTACAACATACTGTAGTATATCCTATCTACATACTTACAGTACAACATACTGTAGTATATCCTATCTACATACTTACAGTACAACATACTGTAGTATATCCTATCTACATACTTACAGTACAACATACTGTAGTATATCCTATCTACATACTTACAGTACAACATACTGTAGTATATCCTATCGGGTGCAGTAAACACCTGATACAATGATCTACATACTTACAGTACAACATACTGTAGTATATCCTATCATACTTACAGTACAACATACTGTAGTATATCCTATCGGGTGCAGTAAACACCATACTTACAGTACAACATACTGTAGTATATCCTATCGGGTGCAGTAAACACCATACTTACAGTACAACATACTGTAGTATATCCTATCGGGTGCAGTAAACACCATACTTACAGTACAACATACTGTAGTATATCCTATCATACTTACAGTACAACATACTGTAGTATATCCTATCTACATACTTACAGTACAACATACTGTAGTATATCCTATCTACATACTTACAGTACAACATACTGTAGTATATCCTATCTACATACTTACAGTACAACATACTGTAGTATATCCTATCTACATACTTACAGTACAACATACTGTAGTATATCCTATCAAAGATACAATGATCTACATACTTACAGTACAACATACTGTAGTATATCCTATCATACTTACAGTACAACATACTGTAGTATATCCTATCTACATACTTACAGTACAACATACTGTAGTATATCCTATCTACATACTTACAGTACAACATACTGTAGTATATCCTATCGGGTGCAGTAAACACCTGATACAGAGCTTGATCTACATACTTACAGTACAACATACTGTAGTATATCCTATCGGGTGCAGTAAACACCATACTTACAGTACAACATACTGTAGTATATCCTATCGGGTGCAGTAAACACCATACTTACAGTACAACATACTGTAGTATATCCTATCGGGTGCAGTAAACACCATACTTACAGTACAACATACTGTAGTATATCCTATCATACTTACAGTACAACATACTGTAGTATATCCTATCGGGTGCAGTAAACACCATACTTACAGTACAACATACTGTAGTATATCCTATCATACTTACAGTACAACATACTGTAGTATATCCTATCATACTTACAGTACAACATACTGTAGTATATCCTATCATACTTACAGTACAACATACTGTAGTATATCCTATCATACTTACAGTACAACATACTGTAGTATATCCTATCATACTTACAGTACAACATACTGTAGTATATCCTATCGGGTGCAGTAAACACCTGATACAATGATCTACATACTTACAGTACAACATACTGTAGTATATCCTATCATACTTACAGTACAACATACTGTAGTATATCCTTTCATACTTACAGTACAACATACTGTAGTATATCCTATCATACTTACAGTACAACATACTGTAGTATATCCTATCATACTTACAGTACAACATACTGTAGTATATCCTATCATACTTACAGTACAACATACTGTAGTATATCCTATCATACTTACAGTACAACATACTGTAGTATATCCTATCATACTTACAGTACAACATACTGTAGTATATCCTATCATACTTACAGTACAACATACTGTAGTATATCCTATCATACTTACAGTACAACATACTGTAGTATATCCTATCTACATACTTACAGTACAACATACTGTAGTATATCCTATCATACTTACAGTACAACATACTGTAGTATATCCTATCATACTTACAGTACAACATACTGTAGTATATCCTATCATACTTACAGTACAACATACTGTAGTATATCCTATCATACTTACAGTACAACATACTGTAGTATATCCTATCGGGTGCAGTAAACACCTGATACAATGATCTACATACTTACAGTACAACATACTGTAGTATATCCTATCTACATACTTACAGTACAACATACTGTAGTATATCCTATCTACATACTTACAGTACAACATACTGTAGTATATCCTATCTACATACTTACAGTACAACATACTGTAGTATATCCTATCATACTTACAGTACAACATACTGTAGTATATCCTATCATACTTACAGTACAACATACTGTAGTATATCCTATCATACTTACAGTACAACATACTGTAGTATATCCTATCATACTTACAGTACAACATACTGTAGTATATCCTATCATACTTACAGTACAACATACTGTAGTATATCCTATCTACATACTTACAGTACAACATACTGTAGTATATCCTATCTACATACTTACAGTACAACATACTGTAGTATATCCTATCATACTTACAGTACAACATACTGTAGTATATCCTATCTACATACTTACAGTACAACATACTGTAGTATATCCTATCTACATACTTACAGTACAACATACTGTAGTATATCCTATCTACATACTTACAGTACAACATACTGTAGTATATCCTATCTACATACTTACAGTACAACATACTGTAGTATATCCTATCATACTTACAGTACAACATACTGTAGTATATCCTATCTACATACTTACAGTACAACATACTGTAGTATATCCTATCTACATACTTACAGTACAACATACTGTAGTATATCCTATCTACATACTTACAGTACAACATACTGTAGTATATCCTATCATACTTACAGTACAACATACTGTAGTATATCCTATCATACTTACAGTACAACATACTGTAGTATATCCTATCATACTTACAGTACAACATACTGTAGTATATCCTATCATACTTACAGTACAACATACTGTAGTATATCCTATCTACATACTTACAGTACAACATACTGTAGTATATCCTATCTACATACTTACAGTACAACATACTGTAGTATATCCTATCATACTTACAGTACAACATACTGTAGTATATCCTATCTACATACTTACAGTACAACATACTGTAGTATATCCTATCTACATACTTACAGTACAACATACTGTAGTATATCCTATCTACATACTTACAGTACAACATACTGTAGTATATCCTATCTACATACTTACAGTACAACATACTGTAGTATATCCTATCTACATACTTACAGTACAACATACTGTAGTATATCCTATCTACATACTTACAGTACAACATACTGTAGTATATCCTATCTACATACTTACAGTACAACATACTGTAGTATATCCTATCTACATACTTACAGTACAACATACTGTAGTATATCCTATCTACATACTTACAGTACAACATACTGTAGTATATCCTATCGGGTGCAGTAAACACCTGATACAGAGCATTATTCAGTGGTGTGAGGTAACTAAGTACATTTACTTAAAGGGATATTTCACGTATCATCTAATCAGGCTTTTGGGAACACCCAGGACAGTTTTTGAATTTCTTCATTCAGTATTTAGATATTTGATATTCATTTCCCTCATTTTGCCCCCTTCCAGGACCTTCCTATACAAACCCAGTTTAACTTCAAACTCCATTTAAACCATGATAGATTCAATGAAAACAACTGTCCTTTTTTCTGGTGACTCCTAACACCCTCCGAATAGGTGAGCAGGCTGTGTTTTTCGATAATATTTTATTGTATTTAATAATTTTCATTTCCCCAAACAATTAATAGAAATCAATTAAAAATGTTAGCGAAAAAAGCCTGTTCATGTATTCGGAGGGTGTTAGGAGTCACCAAAAAAGAGTCAATGAAAAGGTTGTTTTCATTGAATCTATCAAGGTTAAAATGGAGTTTGAAGTTACAATGGGTTTGTATAGGAAGGTCCTAGAAGGGGCAAAATGGGGGAAATGAATATCAAATATCTAAATACTGAATGAAGAAATTCAAAAACTGTCCTGGGTGTTCCCAAAAGCCTGATTAGACAATAGAATGACAACAAGTTTTTTTTAAAGTGAAATATCCCTTTAAGTAAGTACAATTTTGAGGTACCGGTATTTGTACTTTACTTGAGTACCGTATTTATTTTCATATGAGGGTCCGCAGCCAGAGATACTGTAGGTCTACATACATTCGGGGGTACTTGGCACAAAAACCTTTGAGACTAAGTTAGATAGTTAGTTATTAATCGTTTTTCTCAACCTTTTCAGGCCGCGACCCCCAAAAAAATCATATTTGAACTGGGGATCCTTGGCTGTGTGAATGGGCCCATACAACCTCATAGAGCTCCTGTTGTGAACGCTGTTCAACTGAGAGGTCTATGCAGTGGTGCTCAGACCTTTTCATTTGAAGGACCCCCAAAATTATATGTATTTGGCCACGGACCCCCATCTCAAAATATTTAGTTCCAGGGACCCCCCCAGAAGCAAGATTTGAGTTACAAATGTTTGCTTAAAAACTACATTCAAAGATTTGCACACGTTTTCACGAAAATATCAGATCTACAAGCTCACAGCTCGGCACTCGCTGTGAGCTTTTATACTGTATCTGCTATTTTTCAGTAGCTCAATTGGGCCCATACAACCTCAGAGTAAAAGCTCCTGTTGTGAATGCTGTTCAACTGAGAGGTGAAGTGTAGTAGAGACTGTCTGTGTCGCTGCATTGTGAATGCTGTTCAGCTGAGAGGTGAAGTGTAGTAGAGACTGTCTGTGTCGTTGCATTGTGAGGTGAAGTGTAGTAGAGACTGTCTGTGTCGCTGCATTGTGGCTCCCATTCTGTCAGCTGCTCTGCAAAGGGACCGATAAGCGGGAGCCTGGGACTGATTCTATCTGAGCGGCGGGGCAGAGAAAAACTGACGACTCTATCGGGAGCCTCGTCACCCAGAGGGACAGGCTCTGGAGGGACAGGCTCTGGAGGGACAGGCAGCCTCACAGCGGTGAGGCTCTGGAGGGACAGGCTCTGGAGGGACAGGCTCTGGAGGGACAGGCAGCCTCACAGCGGTGAGGCTCTGGAGGGACAGGCTCTGGAGGGACAGGCAGCCTCACAGCGGTGAGGCTCTGGAGGGACAGGCTCTGGAGGGACAGGCTCTGGAGGGACAGGCTCTGGAGGGACAGGCAGCCTCACAGCGGTGAGGCTCTGGAGGGACAGGCTCTGGAGGGACAGGCTCTAGAGGGACAGGCTCTAGAGGGACAGGCTCTGGAGGGACAGGCTCTGGAGGGACAGGCTCTAGAGGGACAGACTTTGGAGGGACAGGCTCTGGAGGGACAGGCTCTGGAGGGACAGGCTCTAGAGGGACAGGCTCTGGAGGGACAGGCTCTAGAGGGACAGGCAGCCTCACAGTGGTGAGGCTCTGGAGGGACAGGCTCTGGAGGGACAGGCTCTGGAGGGACAGGCAGGCTCTGGAGGGACAGGCTCTAGAGGGACAGGCTCTGGAGGGACAGGCTCTGGAGGGACAGGCTCTAGAGGGACAGGCAGCCTCACAGCGGTGAGGCTCTGGAGGGACAGGCTCTGGAGGGACAGGCTCTAGAGGGACAGGCAGCCTCACAGCGGTGAGGCTCTGGAGGGACAGGCTCTGGAGGGACAGGCTCTAGAGGGACAGGCAGCCTCACAGCGGTGAGGCTCTGGAGGGACAGGCTCTAGAGGGACAGGCAGCCTCACAGTGGTGAGGCTCTGGAGGGACAGGCTCTAGAGGGACAGGCTCTGGAGGGACAGGCTCTGGAGGGACAGGCAGCCTCACAGCGGTGAGGCTCTGGAGGGACAGGCTCTGGAGGGACAGGCTCTAGAGGGACAGGCAGCCTCACAGTGGTGGTGAGGCCCTGGAGGGACCTCACCTCACCTCACCTCACCTCACCTCACCTCACCTAGAGCAGGGGTTCCCAAAAAAAAATTTGGCTCGGGGAACCCCTATACATATTTATTTTCATCCGAGGCACCCCTACATTTTATTCTTAATTTTCACTCCCAGTAGCTTATATTCATAGCATATTTTAGCGATTATGTTGCGAGGAAAACTAGATAATAGCCCTTTTGGTTAGAACTGACTGAAAATAACTTTATACTTCAAGTTTAAAATTATACTAAATATATATTTTAAATGTCCAAATACATTTCTAATATTATTATCAAATTATCTTGCGGCACCCCTGGACTGCCGTCGCGGCACCCCAGGGTGCCCCGTCACCCACTTTGAAAACCCCAGCCCTAGAGGGTTTTCAGAGATACTGCAGCGGGGCTACCCAGAAAAAAATATCTTCTTTAAGTAGGATGTGAGGGGTCTAACTAGGGGTTTGTCATGATGCTGAATCCATTGCAAGCATTTGTTTTGCACACAAAAAAAAAAAAAAAAAAAACATTCCTTGAGCTACAAATGGCCCCACAAAAACGATGGTTTAGTGATGAGTCATCACTTTTCACAGTTTTGTGGGTGTTTTGTGGGGAAGTTTTTGGCCCAAGGAATGTTTTTTTGTGCAAAACAAATGCTTGCAATGGATCCCCTCACATCCTACTTAAAAACCCAGAAAAAAAAATCTTTTTCTAGGTATTTTCCTCCTGTATAGAAAGTCGATGGGAGCCCAACTTGATTTGACCGCTGTGGCGACCTCGAAGGTCGCCGACTCGGGCGCCCTAGCTAAATCATTAGAGCATGCCCTGGGCTACATCTGTGCAAAATGTGGTGCTTTTAGACTGATTAGCACGAAATTATCATTTTCTCCCCTGAGGACTTAAAGTTATACCATGTAACTTTTTTTATAAAACAAATCTTAAAATTGTCCTAACTGTTAAATCGCTAAAGTTTTAGAACCCCCACTCCGTTATTTTCAGCTTCTGAAGCCTTCTCTTTATATGTTTTCTACTTAGCCGTGACAGGGGCGGGATTTCCCGGCGAAATTACGTCATCACACTACCGGCCAATCACAGCGAGGGTTATACACTGCCGGCCAATCATAGCGCATCTTGAAGTGGGGTCGCTATGGCGGCCATATTTGTAGTCGCCCGTGTGTCTCTATACTCAAAAGGTAATCTCGCCTACCAGGCAGGGTGAAGGAGTCCGTTTCTCCGGAATGCCTGAACGCACAGGAACCAGGGACCCCTCTAAAGATAGCTCTCGGCGAGGTGGAGGCAGACGCGGGGGTGTGAAGGTACGAAAAACGGCCGAAAGACGCGGACGCGACCGCGGTTTGCTATAGGGCTTCTGACCACTAGTTGAGCATCTTACACATTATAGCTTTAAAGGGATATTTCACTTTCAAAAATAATGTGTGTTTTTAATGAATCTATCATGGTTAAAATGGAGTTTGAAGTTACAATGTGTGTGTGTGTGTGTGGAGAAAAGCCCATAAGCTGTTTCTCTGTTGAAAGTGGAATATCCCTTTAATAAAGTGGTTTTGGACATACAAGCTTTTCCACCCCACAACCACAGCACAGCGTGTGAACGCAGCACACCGTGTGCTGTGTGCCCCCGCTGTCTGTCATACAACAATAGGCAGAACATGAGTGATGTGTCCGTGTTCAGGGGTGTCACACCAAATCCTGGGCCCTGGGTACAAGGATTCATTGCGGGCCCCCCATGAATGTTCTTCATAGGGGGAGGGGGAAACACATTATTACGCATTATTTTTACTATTGAAAAATAGCAGATACCGGTATACAAGCTGCGAGCTTGTAGATCTGCTATTTTATGAACAATCATGAACATTTTAATCTTTTTCAAATCCTTCTAAAAACCTATGTTTCTATGTCAGTGGTGCTTAAACTTTTTCATGTGAAAAATGATATGTATTTGGCCACGGACCCCCATCTCAAAATATTTAGTTCCAGGGACCCCCCCCCCCCCCCCCCCCCCCCCCCCCCAGAAGCAAAATTTGAGTTAAAAATGCTCGCAGTGTGGCACTCGGTGCCGCGCTGTGAGCTTGTATATCTGCTATTGTTCAATAGCTAAAGTATAAAATAATTAAGGGCCCTCCACCTTGAGCCCTGGTAACTCAGTGCCCACTTCCCCCCCCCCTTGTGACGCCCCTGGCCGTGTACCTGCCTGCTCGCCCCGGCTTGTCAATCTGCTAAAGTGTTTGTAATTTCCTGCTCCAGGCGTTGTTATTTCAACTGTGTGACCTCCTCTCCTCCTCCTCCTCTCCTCCTCCTCCTCTCCTCCTCTCTCCTCTCCTCCCCTCTCCTCTTCTCCTCTCTCCTCCTCTCCTCTCCTCTCCTCTCCTCTCCTCTCCTCTCCTCTCCTCTCCTCTCCTCTCCTCTCCTCTCCTCTCCTCTCCTCTCCTCTCCTCTTCTCCTCTCTCCTCCTCTCCTCTCCTCTCCTCTCCTCTCCTCTCCTCTTCTCCTCTCTCCTCTCCTCTCCTCTCCTCTCCTCTCCTCTCCTCTCCTCTCCTCTCCTCTCCTCCTCTGCCTGTCACCTTGTCCTTGTCCTTAAAGCCACGCACACTGCAGTGACACCTGTTCTTTCTCTGACTGTTATGTAACAAGCACCAGGGACGTGCAGAGAATGTTAGAGAGGCAGGGGCTGACATTTATAAAAGGGCTTTTTGGTGGAAATGTCGAAAATAGCAGACCTCCAAGCTCAACAACGCTTAAAAGAAATGTCCATATCAGTACCAGACTCATATCCACGCAGTCCACTAGCTCTATGCTATGAGGGCTGCTGGGGTGTGGGAAATTGGACGACGGGCATTTCTGCCTATAACAAACCCCATGGACAGTCATTTGGGACCAATACAAGTAAGACACACTGACAAATGCTTTTTTTTGTCCGGAGTTGTCCTTTAAGGCCTACACATAGCCCATCTGGAACCCAATGAAGTTAACTACACAAATGACACAACAGTCATTCAGAACTTTGTCGGACACGCTTGCACCCCGTAAAAAGAAGAAAACAGTCTGGACATTGGTTGGACTATTTTGATGTACAGTATGTTGGACCCTTTACAGGGTCTGTAATTCTACGAGTGTACAAATGTAACCAAATGGACCCGTAAGGTTGTATACTCTCAGAGGTGTGTGTGGGTCTTTGGGGGGAAAAAAATCCAATAATTGAGAAGCGGTGATCTAAACAGAACGGAGCCGTATGCACTCTTCTCTTCTCAGAGTGAATTGAATTCTCAGGACATGTCGTACATAACCAGCCGGGATGTTCAGGACAGGCGGTAAAGCAGCGCATGTTCCCTCTGAGCATTCATGCGGTCGCTGACAACAAGCCTTTATTGTGTTCATAATGTCGTGTCCTTCTGCCTCCGCCGCTGGCATCCAGTCTGTCAATGGTGGACGAAGTACAACCATTTTTTTGCAAGTACTACTAGCAACACCACAAGGCCAGAAGTACATATGTAATAGGCCTGCATACAAACAGAAGTACATATTTAATAGGCCTGCATACAAACAAGTTAAAAGCCCTGCAATGTATTCACCATTTTGCTTGAGTATAAAGTGCAAAAGTATTCACATCAAAATATACTTAGTCCTAAAAGTGTTGAAAATTTTACTTGTTCCTCTTTTTCAGTTGATCCTTCTAAATAGCAGCCCTTGCTATGGTCGATTAAAATATTTGATCTGATTAAGCGCTTCATTGTCCATAGTTAATCATGATTAATCGAAAAATAATCACATATTTTGATCTTTTCTAAATCTACCTTAAAAATATTATACGTTTTATCAGTTATACTCTTATCAACATAGGAGTATACAACTAAACTGCTTGCTTTTGCAAATGTTTATTATTATTGAAACAATGACAAATACTGTCCAGAATCTTCTTCAAGTAACAAAGGGTGTGCATGGGATGAAATCATAAACTCAAGCCCAACAAATAACAGGTGGGCATATTGATATACTAATTGTAAGTTATCATAAATTGAGTGCAGAATATTGTAGCCTCCGTGTTACATTCCGATCTACTAGTAGTATTTAGCTCCCTATTGAAAGTAGTTGAAGAAATATGTAATGGGTTGTGGGGTAACAACAGTAAAGGTACTGCATCTACAATGACCATAGAAATCCACAACACAACAGCAAAACATAAGCAGCTCTCTGACATAGAGAACTGTGTCCTAAACTATGAATAGGCCAAATGGCTAAAATAAATAAACATGCGATTAACTGTGATTAAAATAATTCATTGCGATTAACATAACAGTGAGTTAATTATGATTAATCAAGTTAACTCCCTACATTTAACACTTTTTTTTAACAAAACCATATTTTTGTAGAACTGCTATTTTTGAAAAGTCGAGAAAATGTGTGCAAATCTTTGAATATATGCATTTTTTAAGAGAACATTTGTAACTCAAATTATACTTCTGGGGGGTCCCTGGAACTAAATGTTTTGAGATGGGGGTCTGCGGCCAAATACATCGAAACGTAGGTTTAAAATAAATAAAAAATAGCAGATCTACAAGCTCGCAGCGCGGTACTCGGTGCCGCACCGTGAGCTTGTATATCAGCTATTTTTCAATAGTTAAAGCACAAAATAATGCATACTAATGCGTTCCCAGTCTAATTGGTTTAAACCCCCTACCCCTATGAAGAACATTCACGGGGGGCCCCGCAGTGAATCCTTGTACCCAGGGCCCAGAGTTTGGCGCCACACCCCTGGTAGCAGTGACATCATTCCAGACTCAGGTGTGTCCCAGGGCACATCAGGACACCAACACCTCAATCAACGGTACACAAACAAGCCTCCGTGTAGGAAGAGGAGAATTAATGGAAGTCATTTGTTCCAATTTACGCCAGCTCTCTGTCACCCTTTTGACACTACGTGTTATGTTTTCTTTTCATTTGGTTTAATTGGTGTGGAAAACGCGGAGACAAATCATTTGGACGTGTGTGGCGTTTTGGAACGCGGGTTAATGTTGACGGATGGAAGCGAAGCACCAGAAATACATCTCGTCTGCTCCTTTTATCTGGCATTTCTGCTCCAAAAGATGCCTTCCTAAGAGAGCTCTTACCTTGCATTGCAGCAGACAGGTTGCCCTCGATACGATAAGTGGCTTATATTATGACCGATTTATATTTGGTTGCGCGACACCATGTGCAACCAAATACAAGTCAGGCGTATGGTAAGAATAAATCAGTTGAGTTCCACCCAAGTATAACTTTTTCTAATTGTTTTCAGTCATTTTATATTCAGCCCAACCTGAGGCTGATTCTAACAATGTCTTCTAAATCGTAACAGTTTTCTGATAAACCTATATATCGTCACTGTCTGGCCAAAACCTCTCAACTCCATTTTTTGAGGTTTTAGATTGTTTGTCATAAATCAGGGCTATTGAACACCCTTTACATCTGAGTGTTGGATAAAATAATATTGAACCAATGGAAAGTAGTATTAAAAGTGCTTGGGACAAAACCTCCTAACTCCACACTTTCTGCCAAACCAGCTAACTCCACCCGATTGGCCCTCTCTTTCTTTCATAAATATGTTCTATTGAACACCCTTTACGTCTGTGTGTTGGTTAAAATAATATTGAACCAATGAAAAGTAGTAAAAAGCCCTTCGGTCAAAACCTCTTAACTCCACTTGAGCTCATTTTCTAGCCTGATTTCAGACTCTGCGCTGGAGCTTGAGTCTGACATTGTCCCATTGTGTTGAGATTTCAAAGGGGAGGGGATTTGAAATTTGACATTCCCAATCACAAGAGATCTGGTGGGAAGAGTTGTGTTTGACTTGTGTGTACACAAAAACATTCCCCCCTCCCCCTCCCCTCTATGACAGGCATCAAACAGGTCGTTGTCTTTGATGCTTTCATTGATTAGAGAGAACACTAACGAGGTGTGCACAACCCCCTTTGAAGTTCAAAGGGAGCAATTAAGAGCCCTGGCTGAGCTCCCCCTCCCTCCACTGTTTCTGTTGATTTTCTGTTTCTGCTGATTTGCTGTCTCGTTAGACCCACCCCCTCCTCCGAGGCTCCGACTCTCATTGGCCATGTCTTGCCTCAGACCAGAGAAACTCTAGGTTCATTACGCAACACCAGACCAAGAGAACCAGTCCGCTCAGAGAGTGGGCGGGGCTATGGGCGGAGCCAGGCAACTCATTTCCCCGAAAATGAACATTTTGGAGTTAGGAGGTTTCGGCCCAACAGCAGAGATTTGCTATATCACCAGTGGTTCTCAACCCCCCCCCCCCCCAAAATGTATTTGGCCACGGACCCCCATCTCAAAATATCTTGGTCCAGGGACCCCCAGAAGCAAAGATTTGAGTGAAAAATGTTCACTTTATAAAAAGATTTGCTCACATTTTCAAGATTCTTTTTTAAAATAGCAGATCCAGGTCCAAGTTAGCCTGGTTCCAGCCCATAGACCCCAAGCGTCAGCGGAGTCTGAAATCAGGCTTGGTCCAAGTGCTAACATGCAGAACAGCAGTGATTCCAGTGAATGCAATCATCTAGTCACAATTAATTAATAATGAAGCATCGAAGCTAGCATCTAAATTACATTGTTAACATTGTGGTGAAAAACAAAAACAAAAAAACCGAAGCAAAAACACGAGAACAAATGGCCAACGTACAGCGTATGTCAGCGCGGTCGCATCACGGCTAGGTTTAGTGCTACACCGTGTACCGCGAGCGCAGCGCCGCTCAACGTGGAGACTCAGGTGACAACTTTGTTTCAAATTGGATTCATGAACACACGGGCCATGAAATATTAATTTGTACAAGATTTTTTTTCCAGCCAAAGCCGGGGCGGGCGGACCCAGCCAGGCATAGGCGTCTCTAATGCGCTGCAGGAATCCCTCTGTTCGCTCGCGTGGCGCTTTGCTTTGTTGCCGAGGCCTCTGGAACAGAGACGTGCTGGGCCCCTGATTCAGCCCGGGAAAAAGAGTTGGAGAGGCCCTCATTGCGCGCTATAGAGAGAGATCTCTCTCTATAGCGCTGCTGCTGCTACTCAAAGATTTGCCATTTCAGATCATGACAAGTGACAAGCCAGTGGGCCAATTACATGAGTTAATCGTTGTTGGGTGGAAACCTTGTATATCCAAAACCGATCTACAAGCACACAACGCCTCGCACCGCGAGGCGTTGTGTGCTTGTAGATCTGCTGTTTTCACTACTTTTGTGTGACGGCCTTGTATGATGAAGCAGGGCTTTGCTTTGCGAAAAAATTTACAAATTTGAAACTTGGAGATACAAGGTTTCTGCCCGACAGTGACGATTTACTTTGTTGGCCGCCCAGCCCCCAAAATGGAACGAAGGCCGACATTTTATTTTAATTTTTTTCCTAATGGCCGGCCTGTACCGGCCGGGAATGAACCGGTCGTTCGGGAGTTGTCCCGCTTTTCCCAATGGCCAGCACGTCCCTAGCTGCTCTGGAATCCTGCAGAGTTTTCTGACGGAGCGAACGGCCTCACATCAGTGGAGCAAACATCAAAAGAGACCCGGAGAGTCAGATTGATATCCATGCCTTCATAACTGCAGCGTTCTCACAGAGGAATACATTTGAGCCTCTTCTCTGCAACGCTGCTTCAGATCAATGCAACGCTTGTGATCTGCACATGTTGGCCGTGTGGAGAAGATCTAAACCACAGATACTAGACTCTGCTGCGTTGTAGAGTCATGTTGACTGACTGATGTCCTCCTGTGTGTGTGTGTGTGTGTGTGTGTGTGTGTGTGTGTGTGTGTGTGTGTGTGTGTGTGTGTGTGTGTTCTAATCAACGCGGTGGTCCTCAAACATTTGCATGTCGTTAGCCTCAAAGCATAATTAGTCTTAGTACAGAGGTCTTCAACAGGGGGGTCCGGGACCCCTAGGGGGTCCTTATTAACAACTTGAACCCTCATATACCTATTCCGAAGGCGTTGAGAGCTTGTAGATCTGCTATTTTTGGCAATAGGTTTGGCGTAGAGGTAAAAAAGAGCAGACCAAGTACATAGTGAAAGGTCAAGTTTACAAAATATTTAAGTGGTTAAATGTCTGAAAATACACATTAACACGAATCCAACATAGACTGATGACAGTGCTGTCAGACAAGTCGAAGGAAATCAGCATAACGCATTTATATGCATATGTATTTATGTAGAGGGGGTCCCTGCTTCATCTCTCTCTCAGTTAAGGGGTCCTTGAAAACGTTGAAGACTCCTGATTTAGTCATTCTTTGGCCCCTGCACTGCCCCCCCCCCCCTCCCCTCCCCCGCACTGCACCCCCGTTCCCGATACTGAGCAACCCTCCCCTCCCCTCCCCTCCCCTCCCCTCCCCTCCCCTCCCCTCCCCTCCCCGATGTTGGATTACTAAAGGGCAGGGTTGAGGGTCGCTGGAAAAACGCTAGAGATGAGAAGAACGGCGGTTCAAGGAGAAGGTCGTCCAGCACACCTCTTAACATAAAGAGCAGGTGATCGTCTCTCCGTCGTCTCGCAGGGGAAACCAGAAATGTTATGCTTGCAACACCGCCGTTCTGTTGACTCTCTCTGGCACACACACACACACGCACACACACACGCACACACACACACACACACACACACACACGCACACACGCACACACACACACACACACACACACACACACACACACACACACACACACACACACGTGCACACACACACACACACACAAGCGTTCGCTTGTTTCCCCCCCTCCCCTCCCCTTTCTTTCTTGTTCTTTTCTCTGCTCCTCAGAAGGAAGTGTGTTTTTCCTTCGGTATTCCCCAGACATCTTTCCCGAGAAACACCAGATTAATCTCTGTTCCTCTTTCCATTCCTCACGTCTCAGACTCCACCCTGACCTTTCCTTTGCTGACTGCGTTTGCCCACCGTTATCCTGCTAATAAGTAGTCCAACGCTACACACACTTCACCACAAAACAAACAACTGGCAGCTCTTGACCCAACGTGTTTTTTAAATTGCCAGCATGGATCCACCACCGTCCCCCCCTGTTGTTGGCGTCCTTGTTTGTTTATGCCATTAAAGGACAACTCATTTTCCTACTTGTATTGATCCATAATGACTGTACATGGGGTCTATTAGGCAGAAATGGCCCTGTTGTCCAGTTTCCCCAGCAGAACCTCAACAAGAACAGAACAAACAAACCGCCTACTAACAGAAAGACAAGACCAAACCTACTGTAGCCCTACCAACCAAACAAGAAACAAACATGAACAAAACATAGACTCACTTTTGCATTGCACCTCTATCATGATAAAGCCTCGTACAATCAGTCCGCAACATTCTTACATAACAGGGTAAGGCTACATTATGTGCCACACCGGCGTGCCTGTCTCCTCGGGCATTAACTACCCCGAGGGGGTTGGTACCCTGGACCGGCCCGGGGCCGCTCCGACTGTGCAGAAGGGCCCCAGAGCCAGCCCAAGACCTCAACCCCCCCAATATATCGTCACTGACGGGCAGAAACCTCGTATCTCCAAGTTTCACATTTGTAAATCTTTTCGCAATGTAAAGCCCTATACTTCATCACACAAGGCAGTCGCACAAAAGTAGTGAAAACAGCAGATCTACAAGCACACAGCGCCTTGCGGTGCGAGGCGTTGTGTGGTTTTCACTAGTTTAGTTCATTTTTTAAATGATAAATACAAAACGAACGGTTTTGGACACACAAGGTTTCCACCCGACAACAACGATATGTTACATATTTTTCCCCACTTCAGCTGAAATTCCTCCGGTCTGTTTTGCATCCCATAGGATAGACGTTCACATGCTGCTGCCTTTCCCAGCCTATTAAATCTAAAAATGACACGGAATGCGTTCCCCGGCTCCAACGGGTTATTAATCCTGTAGGTGTTTACGCCCAACGCCCGGGCCAGCACTTCTTTCTGCTGAGGTATGAAAACATGTCTCTCAGATTTAACGCGCAGCCCGGGGTTGTTGTTGTTGCCGGGGAAGAACCTGCAGATGGATAAGGACTGTCTGCGGGAGCGCGGCCTCAGGAAATTAAACCGTTCAGGCCGAGAATTGTTGAATGCTTTAGCTATTGAAAAATAGCAGATATACAAGCTCGCAGCGCGGCACCGAGTGCCGCGCTGCGAGCTTGTAGATCTGCTATTTTATAAATATACTAAATATTTTGAGATGGGGGTCGGCGGCCAAATGCATATAATTCTAGGGGGTCCTTCCCATGGAAAAGTTTGAGCACCACTGACGTCTAGAAATGAGTGTTTTTCAAAAAAAAAACCTTAGAAGGATTTAGAAGACACTTATAGAATCGGGTCAAAATCGGGTCAACATTCAAATTTTCGCGATGTTTCAAAAATAGCAAATCTACAAGCTTGCAGCTCGGCTGTGAGCTTGTAGATCTGCTGTTTTTCAATAGTTAAAGCATAAAATAATGAGACGGGTCTACCCGGTATAAATGGATTAAAGTTGCATCTTTATCGCCTCTCCTGCTTATCCCCCCCCCCTCTCTCTCTCTCTCCGTCGCAGATCGTCGTTCAAGCACCGCCACTTCGGTGTGTCTGATGACGGCGGTCCTCGCGCTCTGGAGGAAGAGGAAACGTCTGATTACGGTATGTTGAATTTGCGAGAAGCAATTCCATTTCCGTTTTGACCGTAATTCACTTTGCCTGCCATTTTGCCCCGCTACTTTACAGGAGCCCTATACTCTGTCACATGATGAAATAGCAGTTCCACAGGCTTGCAGATCAGGTGTTTTCACTTTTTGAAAAATGCGATTTAATCAGGTGAGAGAACATAAAAAAATAATAATAATTGATGACGCAATACGTCCAGACAAAATTGTAACTGGAACACTATAAAATGTAAGCTTTAAATAGGCACTCTCGACTGATTTCATTTGGAGACGTGGAGACCCTTGTTGCTGAAATAAAGAACATTTAACATTTTCAACATTTAATTCGCTGGTGCCCATGGCAACCCACAATTCTACCTACCTTCGAGGTCCTGGCGAAAAAAGTAATCCAAGTATGTCCTGTTTATTTCACGATAATATTTCATTTCAGTCAGGACCGTTTATAAACAATCGTGGGCCACAGCGTTTTTGTAACAGCCGGTAGAAAAGGCCACGTTTTGAACATGAAGGTGATTTAAAAGTTAGATTAGTACAGTATAGTTTACTGTACAACGCGTCGATGGGCACGCATAGACATCAGAGAGATTGACGCGTTGACACCTCGTGGGCATCCTATGAGTTAAAGGGCAACTTTGCCAATTTTGCACCAAAATCCTATTTTAATGAAAAGGACATAAACATGATGTTGGAGTGTGTTTTGTGTTTTTGAACATGATTTCAACGACACGTAGGTAGACTTAACAATTTCTCTGCCATTTTAAACATAGCTGTAGTAAGCAGCTGCCAAATTGTCCTTACCTTTTAGCGTGGGCACGCGCACGCATCGTGCACAATCTGTGCGCGACTCATCTAGTAGACGTGTAGACTCGGTGACAAGCTTTCGAATACAAAAAACCCCATTGAAAAAGACATATCCGTTGCCACGCTGTATCCCTGCTTATCCGCCAGTGTTTACATGAAAAAGCATTGAAAAAAGCCAACTGTGCGCTATGGTAACACGTGGACACGTTCGCGCACAAAACACACGATATGTGCGGGGATCATAATCCAGGCGTGTAGAGACTGGATCAAAGTTTCCAAACGCAAAAATCCGATTGAAAAACGAGCGTTCCATCGCCGAGTAGCTTCCACTTCTGTTACACAGTAATCCAATGGAGGCGGGACTATGGCCCAGGCTCAGACTGGATACGGAAAGCTGGATCCGGTCCAGACCGGAAATGACCGGATACAGTTAGGGGGGCGGGCCTAAAGAGCCAGAATCAGCGAAAATCTGCGCTAATACTTTTAATCCTTTCATAATGATTAAAGCTAATTAAACTTTACGGGCTCTACGGGCATGGCAGCGCGGTACAGCGGGAAATCTACGGTCTCTACGGGGATCGCGAGGTATGAGTTAACGAGGTGATTGACATCAGCTGGGGGAGGTCTGACTAGAACTACAGGACACATGGGGGCTGTAGTCCATTGTAGTCCAGGAAAAATCCTGACATTCTGTTCTGTTTGAAACACGGGGGGAAAAAAACACGAAACACACTGCATCATCATGTTTATCATGTCCTCAACGTCATTAAAATAATATAGGGTCTGGGTGCAAAATCAGCAAAGTTGTCCTTTAAAGGGGCCCCACTATGCTTTTCAAAATATATATTTTATATCAAATCTGATCCAAAATACGGTTTTATTCAGGTTTTAGCCTAAACAACCACTCGCATATTAAAATGTCATATTCTGCCTGTATCTAATTCCAAGCCATTTCAGATGCAATACCAAAATGCCCTTTGTTGGCGATACAGAGAAGATTAGCATGGTACCCCGATGAGAACCATGTAGAGTCAATCCATTCAAGCCAATTTTAGTACCTCTTTACCTCATGGTTCCACCTCATATAGAATATAGCCTCCCAAAAAGTACCGCCCCCTTCTGGAGGGGGCCCAATAGGAAATGAGCCCGATTTCAAAAGAGTACCGTTCAGACACGCCCATTCAGAAAATCACTGAAATGAAAGGCAAGGCTAATGCTACATTCACACTACAGATATATAGTTGAACGTTTTGCTTGCTTGGTCAATGTTATCTCAATGGAAACCAGCTTTAAAGATACAGGACACACAAAGAACGAAGCTTTGAAAGCTTTAAAGCTGGTTTCCATTGAGATAACATTGACCAAGCAAGCTAAACGTTCAACTATATATCTGCAGTGTGAATGCAGCTTTAGAGTTAATGAATGTTTTTTTTTTTTTTTTTTTTTTCTGGAAGAGACACTGGGAAGACCTAACCTGACTCCGCCAGATGGTGGCAGTAGTGCATATACTGCACATACCGCCCTACTTTTATCATCTGGGATCGCTCGGGCAGACCCGATGTAAGGGGCGTGCCATTTTTTCAAGTTCTTTAGCAGGTGATTGGATGGGGCCGTCTGTCTATCACAGTCTCATATTGGCCTGTCTGCATGACGTTACACCCAGAATCCGCCTCCTGGGTTTTTCTGCAGTCAGACTCTATTGGCTCAGAGCCGCTCAGAGCCCGCCCGTAGCTGCCGCTGATTGGTCCGGTCTGGGACTTTGCGATTGTTATCAACTCTCCCCGAGCTGTCTCAGATGGTAAAGTAGGGCGGTACGCACTGCTGTCACCATCTGGACCAAAAAAAGAAAATTTTGAAATTCATGGTGGGGCCCCTTTAAGTGGTTATAAACCCAACAGGCGATGCACCAAAAATAACTGAGCAGGCCAACAACACCCGGCGGTGACCCAGTTGATTATGGTACCTGAATGCTCCGTGTCTCTCGCTCCCCACTTTACTGCAACGTTCAGTTCACTTATAACAAACGTTCACGCCAGGGGCGTCAATTGGGTATGGCAGGGGTATGCAGCTGCCATACCCTGGGTCCAGGGCGGAGAATAAAAGTTAATTTTGAATATAAATCCATGAATGTCTCTTTTTCTATCTGTGCTGGTTATTATGTTGTTAAATTACAGTAAAATAACTACAAATGCTAAATTTAACAATGGTCACTTTAATTATATTCTCCACACTTGTATTTTCCTCCCCATCTTGACAGAATGGTATATTCCCAGGTTCTGCAGGTCAGCTGCACAGGTGCAATGCATTGTTGTTAATTGTGGCACGTTTACTAACATGCAAAGTTTAGCTGCACTTGAACAACCGTTCCAGGCTGCCATATCTAGCCCAAGAAACCGTAGAAACCTGTGTAAAAAACTGACAAAACTTTTTCAGACATTGTGAAAATAGCCGATCTACATGCACAACGCCTCGCAGCGCGAGGCGTTGTGAGCATGTAGATCGGCTATTTTCACAATAGAACCGTGTTATACAAAATGTAATGCCTCTTATCCATGATGACTCCCATCTTTGCCATACCCTAGCTTTTGCTGAACTGACGCCACTGGTTCATGCATAACAAGCGAGTCCTTTCTGTTTACTCATAATGAGCATTGGACCGTCAGCAGGCCGTTCCCCAGTCGCACCCCGAGTATCTCTCCACCGTGTCCACGGAGCAACATTACCAAGCTTGTTCTCCAAAAGCTCACTTTTTTCCTCCTCTTTTTCATCACGGGAAAAATGCAGCCTCAAAAATGGGAGCGAGTGCTGGAGTAAAAAAAACAAACAAACATTAATTTGACCCCAGAGTCTGAGAGTTTGGTTTCAGCCTGAGTGAACTTCTCCTTGGTTTTTCCCCGTTCTGCGTCTCTCTGCTCCCTCTGCGATTCGACCCACCGTCTGGGAGAGCCTGATAAGCTCAGCAGCAGCCATGGCGTTTAGGCCTCGACGTGAATGGGGGAGGGGGAGGGAGGGGGGGGGCATCAGGTCGGAGAAGCTGCCTGGAGAGGACTTTGGTGTCAGGGGCGTCACAAGGGGGGGGGGGGGGGGGGGGGACTGAGTTACTAGGGCCCAAGGTGGAGGAGGGGTCTTAATTATTTTATACTTTAGCTATTGAAAAATGGCAGATATACAAGCTCGCAGCGCGGCACCGAGTGCAGAGTACCGTCTTTTATTTACACTGGGGAGCGTCTAGTCGGAAACCGGCAAATCCCATTATACCTGTTGTCATAGGACCTGTTTTGACCGGCCTACTCGGGAACGATGTCTGTTTGCCTGTGTCCATTTATGCCCATATATGGATATATCTGTATCTGTCTGTCTGTGTTCCTTTTATGCCCGTGTATGTGCCGGTTCCAGAAAACCCTGATGTCAGACATCAGCACCGCATACGGAGATTCCGAATCTTTCGCGCTGGTTCCGGAAAACCGCGCGGGGAACATGTGTGCCGAATTTGAGGCCGGTGGGACGAACGGTCCCATTATACTTGTTGTCATAGGACCCGTTTTGACCATCTGTTTGCCTGTGTCCATTTATGCCCATATTTGGAGATATATGTATCTGTCTGCATCCATTTTATGCCCATATATGGAGATCTTTGAATCTGTCTGTCTGTGTCCCTTTATGCCCATTATGGAGATCTCTGTATCTGTCTGTGCCTCTGACTGTGTTGCAGACACAGTGCCAGTTCCGGAAATCCCTGATGTCAGACATCAGCTCCGTTTACGGAGATTCCGAATCTTTCGCGCTGGTTCCGGAAAAACGCGTATCGGGTCGGTCGAGGCCGGGCACTGCACTGCACTCCCCGCTGCGGAGGGGAACGCGCGCGCCGAAGTCTGTGTTGACTCATGTGGCGTACGTGATGTCAGAGCCTTTTGTGCCGGTTCCGGAACACCCTGATGTCAGACATCAGCTCTGCATACTTGACCTAGAGTGCAAAGTGAAAGTGGCAACAGGAGTGATGTCAGAATGAGTCAGTGATGATGTCACAATGCCTGTAGAACCAACCATGTGCTGTCAGGGCTCTTTCATGCGTAGAGCCTTCGTCCTGCTCCTCCCTGCTGACAGGTGCCCCCCCCCCCCACCCGTAGGAATACATTCTGTGACAAACATCCTCCTCCCTGCCCGGCTTCCCTCCTGTGAACACACACTGGTTGACCAGTGGTTCTCTACCTGTGGATGGGGACCCCCAGGGGGGTCCCCAAATTATTTTGGGGGGTCCCCAGATGATTAGCTTAATGTGCTACATTGTTTTCTCACTCAACAGTAAACAAACCAACACAAAGTTTAAGTGTATAGAGGGTATCTGCACATTTCTAAAGTGACAATTTAAGGACTTTTTAATTAATCATTGGACAAATTGTCTAATATTAGAGGCAGAAATTGTGAAAATAGCTGATCTACATGCTCAATGTAGATCGGCTATTTTCAACCGTATTATACACAATGTAATGCCAGGCTCAACTCTTGTTGCTTGTCAGGTTGTGGGGGTCCCCAGTTAAAATATGATTATTTTGGGGGTCGCAGCCTGAAAAGGTTTTAGAACCATTGCTCTAGCAGCACTGTTAGCTTGTAGATCTGTTAGTTCTTGATGAGTGACACCCTCGTGCCGTGCAGCAAAGCAGTCTTCCCACACGTTTTTTTCACTTCTTGTCCTCCTCCACATCTCCACGGCGTGAGCGACGCGTACGGTACGTACGCCGACGACTACGCGCTCTGTGGAAAGAAAGCGGCGCGGAGACGTGTCAGGCCGCGGACACCTAGTGATTAGAGAATCCGACTTTAAACGTGTGCCGTGTCTCACGAGGTGCTAAAAGATTAGACTCCTTCTGACAGCTCCTCCTCATCAACCTGGAGGAGGACTTCTCTTCTCATAGCAGTCCAACCTGCAGGCCGTAATTAAACAAAGCTCATATTTATTCATCAGCTCCTTAAACCCCAGATAGGATTAATGTGGGAGCCTAGCTGTCACAAAGCTCCTGGAGCTTATGACACGTGACAAATGTGTCCAACATATTAGTCACAACCTTTTTTTTTTCTCCAATAAGCTCTGCGCAGAATCCTTGTATCTCCATTTTTCAGCTTTTTATGTTTATTTGTTAATGTATTTGTTTATTTACTTCGTCACACCAAAAGTTAAAAAGTAATGTTTTGGACAGTGACAGAAGAAGTACTTACATACTTTACGTAAAGGGGGCCTGTCACCTGAAGGGTTACTGTCACTTTAACAGTTTTACTGCCAGATGTTATTATTTATTTATTGGGTCTGGTGCCAGCAAAAAGCAGCTTACCTTTGCTAACTATTAATTTTTCTTTTTTTTTCTTTTTTCTTTTTTTTTTTTATTATTACATAATGTACTTTGGCCATACTGGCAGCAGAGGGCAGCCTCATGCAAGAATTAATGTGAATTGGGCCGTTCGGCTTGCCATCCATTCAGATCACTGAATCGCACCAGAGCAACAGATCCACAGAATACAGCCAGGAAGTGATTTGGGACTCCATTGATGTTAACGTGTGGTGGATTTTTGAGAGCAGCATGACGGGAGATGTTTTTACTGTACACACCTGCGCGACCCCTCATCAGCTTACCGACATCAAACAAGGTAAAAGAACGAGCGTTCGTATTGGTTTTGAGCAGCGTTCAGAATTGGGGCGAACAGTAACGTCCGTAGCAGTAAAAGAGTTAAGAATCATCTTAAAAACAAGTTAATATGTTTATGATGTCATTGTGGGGATGCGCAATTATAAGCCAATCAAATTAATTGTCTGTATAGCCGGATGTATGACTACTTACTGTACTGGTCAGCTGTTGTTGGGGGGCGAGTGTCAGATTACACTGTGACATGAGCTTCAGACTGTTTCAGACCGTTCTCAGAGAAGCTCATGTCACAGTGTAATCTGCCCCTCGAGCCCTTTAGGTGACAGTACCCCTTTAAGTAAAAGTATCAATACACCAATCTGCAATGTAGAATTACTGTTAGAAGTAGAAGCCCTGCATTTAGTACTTGTAATGCATCACGGCTGTGATTGCATTGTGAGCTTGCAGATCTGCTAATTCGAAATTTCAAATGGCTGAAATATATGAAAACCTGCAGCTCATGTGAGTCAGTCAGTCAGTCAGTCAGTCAGTCAGTCAGTCAGTCAGTCAGTCAGTCAGTCAGTCAGTCAGTCAGTCAGTCAGTCAGTCAGTCAGTCAGTCAGTCAGTCAGTCAGTCAGTCAGTCAGTCAGTCAGTCACACCTCATGTCATGCTCCATATATGGCCATGACAGAACTCATTTGCAAGTGTGACCACGTCACGGCAACCACACTTGGAAATTAATACTGTCCCTTTTATGCCCATATATGGAGATCCCTGACATCATCTATGTTAATCCCATATCTGTGAATGCCCATATAAGGACATATTGTGTCAGTCTCTGTTGTTTAAGCGCAACCTCTCCCTTTAGGGTGTCTTACTGGTAATAATAATCCAAATCTACAAAGTAACTTTAGTCACTAAAGTATTTTATTGTATTTGTAGTGGGGTAAAAAGTACAATATTTAACTCTGAGATGTGGTAGAGTATTAGTAAAAGTATTTAAATTGTATACTGAATATGTAATGGAGTAGAAGTAAAAGTATTGTAAATACATTGTAAAGTCCTCCAAATCGTACCTTGAGTTACTTTACACCAGTGCTTAAAGTTTTACTATGTAACTTTTTTTATAAAACAAATCTTAAAATTGTCCTAACTGTTAAATCGCTAAAGTTTTAGAACACCCACTCCGTTATTTTCAGCTTCTGAAGCCTTCTCTTTATATGTTTTCTATGAGCCGTGAGGGGGGGAGAATTTCGCGCCATGATTACGTAATCTGCATCATCTGTATACGTTGTGTATACGTTGCCCAATCACATCGCCGATCATGCACACATGGTACACTACCGGCCAATGCAGCGCATCTTGAAGTGGGGTCGCCATATTTGTAGTCGCCCGTGTGTCTCTTTACTCAAAAGGTAATTCTCGCCTACCAGGCAGGGTGAAATAGTCCGTTTCTCCGGAATGCCTGAACGCACAGGAACCAGGGACCCCTCTAAAGATAGCTCTCGGCGTTGTGGAGGCAGACGCGGGGGTGTGAAGGTACGAAAAACGGGCGAAAGACGCGAACGCGACCGCGGTTTGCTATATGGCTACTGACCACTAGTTGAGAATCTTACACAGTATAGCTTTAAGTTGTGGGGGAACATATGGGGGAACATGTTCCCCCACCTATTTGATTGGATCCAGTGGATCCGGCACCTATTTGATTGGATCCAGTGGATCCGGCACCTATTTGATTGGATCCGGGACCTTCCCTGACCCTGTCAATCAAAATAGTGCTGTTTGGTCATTTATGTGTTCATCCTTCCAAATAGAGACCTTTTTGGCTGCAGCATTTTTCTTTACTTTATATTTTCATGTTTTTGTTCAATTTCTTGTAATGTTTCTGATGTGGTGCTTCATAGGTGACAGTGAAACACAATAGACAAGCTATATACATGCATATATGGTGTCACAGAATTTTGTTAACAATACAAATATATATTTTTGTAAATGTAAATTGACGCACGTGCAACAGTTTACGCACACAGTCCGCGCGAGCGCAGCCGGGGATCCGGCACCTATTCATTGACAAATTAACCCCTGCATTACACCACTTGGTTTTGGAGATACAAGGTTTCCACCTGACAGGCAGCGACAAATTACGCTTAAATAGGATTTCATTTCCTCAGACCGATACATTCTGTGTCTGCTCTCACAGGGCACTTGGCAACGTTGCGTTGGATTTAGCTGCAAACAGCGTCCTAATGGTTTGAATAAGAGTTGGATTTAGCTGCAAACAGCGTCCTAATGGTTTGAATAAGAGTTGAATTTAGCTGCAAACAGCGTCCTAATGGTTTGAATAAGAGTTGGATTTAGCTGCAAACAGCGTCCTAATGGTTTGAATAAGAGTTGGATTTAGCTGCAAACAGCGTCCTAATGGTTTGAATAAGAGTTGGATTTAGCTGCAAACAGCGTCCTAATGGTTTGAATAAGAGTTGGATTTAGCTGCAAACAGCGTCCTAATGGTTTGAATAAGAGTTGGATTTAGCTGCAAACAGCGTCCTAATGGTTTGAATAAGAGTTGGATTTAGCTGCAAACAGCGTCCTAATGGTTTGAATAAGAGTTGAATTTAGCTGCAAACAGCGTCCTAATGGTTTGAATAAGAGTTGAATTTAGCTGCAAACAGCGTCCTAATGGTTTGAATAAGAGTTGAATTTAGCTGCAAACAGCGTCCTAATGGTTTGAATAAGAGTTGAATTTAGCTGCAAACAGCGTCCTAATGGTTTGAATAAGAGTTGAATTTAGCTGCAAACAGCGTCCTAATGGTTTGAATAAGAGTTGAATTTAGCTGCAAACAGCGTCCTAATGGTTTGAATAAGAGTTGAATTTAGCTGCAAACAGCGTCCTAATGGTTTGAATAAGAGTTGAATTTAGCTGCAAACAGCGTCCTAATGGTTTGAATAAGAGTTGAATTTAGCTGCAAACAGCGTCCTAATGGTTTGAATAAGAGTTGAATTTAGCTGCAAATAGCGTCCTAATGGTTTGAATAAGAGTTGGATTTAGCTGCAAACAGCGTCCTAATGGTTTGAATAAGAGTTGGATTTAGCTGCAAACAGCGTCCTAATGGTTTGAATAAGAGTTGAATTTAGCTGCAAACAGCGTCCTAATGGTTTGAATAAGAGTTGAATTTAGCTGCAAACAGCGTCCTAATGGTTTGAATAAGAGTTGGATTTAGCTGCAAACAGCGTCCTAATGGTTTGAATAAGAGTTGAATTTAGCTGCAAACAGCGTCCTAATGGTTTGAATAAGAGTTGAATTTAGCTGCAAACAGCGTCCTAATGGTTTGAATAAGAGTTGGATTTAGCTGCAAACAGCGTCCTAATGGTTTGAATAAGAGTTGGATTTAGCTGCAAACAGCGTCCTAATGGTTTGAATAAGAGTTGGATTTAGCTGCAAACAGCGTCCTAATGGTTTGAATAAGAGTTGAATTTAGCTGCAAACAGCGTCCTAATGGTTTGAATAAGAGTTGAATTTAGCTGCAAACAGCGTCCTAATGGTTTGAATAAGAGTTGAATTTAGCTGCAAACAGCGTCCTAATGGTTTGAATAAGAGTTGGATTTAGCTGCAAACAGCGTCCTAATGGTTTGAATAAGAGTTGGATTTAGCTGCAAACAGCGTCCTAATGGTTTGAATAAGAGTTGGATTTAGCTGCAAACAGCGTCCTAATGGTTTGAATAAGAGTTGAATTTAGCTGCAAACAGCGTCCTAATGGTTTGAATAAGAGTTGAATTTAGCTGCAAACAGCGTCCTAATGGTTTGAATAAGAGTTGACATCAAATAAAAGGCAGGCAATAAAATGTACAATTCATATGCGCGCAGGCATGCTGCTCGCACATTATAAACCTTGAAACTACGCTGACTAAATGCTTTCCAATACAAGCAGCAAGCATAAGCTGTGTCTCCCTTCTCTCTCTCTCTCTCTGTCTCTCTCTCTCTCTCTCTCTCTCTCTGTCTCTCTCTCTCTCTCTCTCTCTCTCTCTCTCTCTCTCTCTCTCTCTCTCTCTCTCTCTCTCTCTCTCTCTCTCTCAAAAACAAAAACAAATACAAATATAAATAGTTTTGTGGATTAATCTATTTTCAATGATTGGGCCACAAATGGCCCCCACCCCTTGGAACTAATTAAATATTCATTAGAAACTGACCAGAACTCTGACCACGGGACTCTGGTAATCAATTAATACATTTTTAACCACTGTTTTAATGGCAAGTATTTCACACAGCTTTATGTCAAAAATAGGTGAACTATCACTTTAACCATACCAACCTCCTTTGCTAATTAGTAGTGGTGTAACAATACATTTTAATAGCGATTCGATACATATCACGATACATGGTTGACGATACGATACATGGACGATATTTGTTCATTCATGGCGATACGATTCGATTCAATGATTTAAAATCGATATAGTAACCATTTAACAAAGACATTAAATCTGTGTGAAAGGTGCGGATAGTACAAGTTTTTAAGGGAAACATGTATTATTATGGATATAAATAAGTAAACACAGTGATTATCTGCCAAATACATGGACATTGTATATTGACAAACCTGCACCTTGACATGAACCCAGAGATTGCACACATTTATCGATAGACCAGTAGCTATATGGAAAGGAAGTCCTTTTAATGTTTTCTTCTTAAAAATCCTAAATACAATGCCCAAGTATGTATCGATACAATCGATTATTTGCACTGCCGATTCGATACGATACAAAAATCATATACGATACGATTCGATTCGATTTTAGCTGTTTTCATTTCGATATACTTCGATTTTTAAGTTAAAAACGATATTTCGATACAGTTACTATATCGTTACACCCCTACTAATTAGGCATATTGAAAGGTGTGTTTTAATTTATCCCACAGCTTTGGAGAGTCCTCTTATTGCTGCAGCTTAAGTCTTAGTCGATACAATCAAGAGAAAGGCTTTCCCACGTCACCTCAAATGAAAGGTACCCAAATCAATAATGTGCTATTTGGCTTGTAATCGACATCACCTAAGCTTCGCCTCTTCTTCCCCGTCTTGCACTTTCGCTTATAGGGAGGGAGCCAGAGGTGTCGCACCAAATTCTGGGCCCTGGGTGTACAAGGATTCACTCACATTTTGTGCTTTAACTATTGAAAAATAGCAGCCGCGCTGTGAGCTTGTAGATCTGCTATTTTTGAAAAATGGTGAAAATGTGTGCAAGTCTTTGAATATTTCAAATCCTTCTAAGGTTTTTTGAAGAAAAAAAAACTATGTTTCTATGTCAGTGGTGCTCAAACATTTTCATGTGAAGGACCCCCAAAATGATACGTATTTGGCCACGGACCCCCATTCTCAAAATATTTAGTTCCAGGGACCCCCCAGAAGCAAAATTTGAGTTACAAATGTTTGCTTAAAAAATACATATTTTCAAAGATTTGCACATATTTTCACGACTTTTCAAAAATAGCAGATCTACAAGCTCGCAGCGCGGCACTCGGTGCCGTGCTGTGAGCTTGTATATCTGCTATTTTTCAATTAGCTAAACTTTAGCTAATTGAAAAATTAGCTAAAGTTTACTTTAGCAATTATTCAGCTGCTAAAGTATTAAATAATTAATGCCCCTCCACCTTGGGCCCTGGTAACTCAGTCCCACTTTCCCCTTGTGACACCCCTGGATGGAGACACTCAGCAGTACAGCCCGTCCAGCCTACAGTCAGGTCGCTGCTCTGACGGGGTTAATTGAGCTAAACGGTGACGACGACGTGCAAATGAGTGCTAGAAAACCCATAGCACAAAATGTCACCGTTCAGAGTTGCTTTGAATTATTTGTGTACGCCTCTCTCAGGGATGCCTCTATCACCTAGCAGTCCAGCAGGGGTTCTGAAAGAGCACTCTGTGGACCCCCATAGGGAGTCCTCGAGGGGGTTTGCACACGTACAGGGGTCCTCAGTATGTCCGGACACGTACAATGTTCTTATTTTGACTATAACACCCAATTACTGAATGCCAAGTCTAACAGGTTTTCTTCTATGATTTACTATGACACATTAAGAGTCCACCAGTACAAGTGGTTCAAATGCTTTATTTGCAAGGACCCCCTTAAGAGGGAGAGTACAAATAGAACCAAATGAACCCATAGGGTTTCCATGCTTTTGTGTGACGCTGCAGTACGATCAAGTAGAGTGTTTTTTTTTACTAAAGAAACATAAAAAGTTCAAATATGGAGATAACAGAAAAGAGTTTTTTGCCCGACAGCAACGGTATATATACCGTCGTTGTCGGGTGGAAACCTTGTATGTCCAAAACCGTTCATTTTGCATTCATCATTTTAAAAACGATTCAAACTAGTGAAAGTAGCTTTGTTATTTTCACTGGTTTTGTGCGACAGTCTTGCATGATGAAGCAGGGCTTTGCTTTACGAAATTATTTACAAATTTGAAACTTGGAGATACAAGGTTTCCACCTGACAACGACAATATATTTTTTGAAAGATGTGAGGTGGAGGGCAAAAATAGCAGATATACAAGCTCACAGCGCGGCACCGAGTGCCGCACTGTGAGCTTCATGAGAATGTGTGCAAATCTTTGAATATATTTATTTGTAACTAAAATTTAGCTTCTGGGGGGGTCCCTGGAACTAAATATTTTGAGATGGGGCTCTGTGGCCAAATACATATCATCTTGGGGGTCCTTCATATGAAAATATTTGAGCTCCACTGACATAGAAACATAGGTTTAAAAAAAAAAAAAAAGACTTGCACACGTTTTCACCATTTTTCAAAAATAGCAGATCTACAAGCTCGCAGCGCGGCACCCGGTGCAGCGCTGTGAGCTTGTATATCTGCTATTTTTCAATAGTTAAAGCACAGGGGCCCCACAGTGAATCCTTGTACCCAGGGCCCAGAGTTTGATGTGACGCCCCTGTCCTGTAAGCGAGTTTCTAAATTCTAGGAGAGCAAAGGCAAAACCACGCCCCGGACTCATTTTTGAAGCTTGTGATTGGCTGAACCGGACGTAGGGAGCGCTCCGTTGTAGTCACTTGGACCGCGCGAGGTGCACCAAACGTTGCGTTTATCGTGCGCTTGCCCAGGCCTTACGGCCTGGGCATAAATATAACGATTGCATTCACCACGGCTTCGTAACTCGCGGCCCTGGCCTGCTCTTCGCGGCCACTCGCGCCTGCGGCGCTCGGGGGCGAAGAGCAGGACCAAGGACCGCTGGCCTTCGCGCCGCTTGCAATGTCGTGGACAGTAACTGAATGTCGTTGAAAACGAGTGCTCCTTGCCTGCGCTCTCCTAGAATTTAGAAACTCGCGTCCTGTAAGGACTGCAGATAGACGTTAGCTTCCACCCTCCGCCTGACCTCCTGACCTCCTGACCTCCTGACCTCCTGTAAGCCCATGGCAGTCCAGTCAGCTCCTCACAGATTTAGGCTTGTATAAAGGTGCACGGCGAGGGCAGCAAATGTGTAACGTTTTTGTCTTGGTGTTTACTGGAACACATCGTTGTTGTCGGGCAGAAAACTCTCATCTTTTTTTCTGTAAATGAACGACCGCTCACTTCACAGTAGGTGTGATTTTCTTTGCTTTTTTTTTTTTTGCTTTTTTATCCTGTTTCTCTGTCCGGTTTCCACCGAACAAAGACAAAATAAAACATACTGTTAACTCATTGACTGCCACCATTAAAAGTGAACTATCAAGCTAGGTTGCCAAGCATTTCTTGATTTCTTACCATGTTTACCATTTTTTTTTAAATTCTGTCTAATGATGACTATGTCATGCCATGGCCCAGATGAAAGAAGATAACTTCTAGTTTCCACAGAAAAAATAATTATGTTTTTATCATGTACACTTCTTTAGTTATAGCCATTTGAAAACCCTTGTTTCACCAAAACCAAGCCCTCTCAGAATAACAACTGGAGAAAAATACGTTTTTGTGAATGGTCTCTTTTCAAGCAAACAACTAATTTTTTTTACTCACAGCTCTTTATTTATTACATGAGATGCTTACTTTATGATCTGAAACAAAACAATATTTTCTTACAGTGTAATGGGCACATTGTCTGTCCGTCCGTCACACGTCACACTTTTGCACGTCACATCGTATCTCCGCAACCGTTGCCCAGATCCATGCCAAATTTTGCACACACACTCCTTGCCTGCCAAACTACAACCTCCACCCATCAATTCTCACATGCCCCTCTTCTAGCGCCACCTTGAGGCCGATTCTTGCAAAACACATTTTTGGACACTGCTCCTACAAATTTTGCCCTAAAATCACGCAAATCGGTACATACTTGCTCTACACTGATGTCATCAACATGGAGCTCTCATTTAGCGCCACCTTCAGGCCAATTTTTCAAAACACATTTTTGGACACTACTCCTACAGATTTTGCCCTAAAATCACGCAAATCGCTACACAGTATGTCTACACTCATGTCATCAAAATGGATCTGTCCCATATAGCGCCACCATCAGGCCGATTTTTTCAAACACATTTTTGGACACTGCTCCTACAGAATTTGCCCTAAAATCACGCAAATCGGTACACAGTATGTCTACACTCATGTCATCAAAATGTGTCTGTCTATCATCGACGTCGAGCACCGCTTGCATGCTCATAGTCAATCTCTGCGTGGTACCGTTCGAAACAAAGCCTCCTGTGCAAAGGCACAAGACACAGATGGCAGTAGAATGAGGTCTCACTCCTTTTCTTGTGTATTTTGCTGCAGATGTAGCAGACCCTTGTAGGGTTTCTCCTTCGTGGTCTGGGCGGTATCTTTTCAGGGACATGAGCTGACCTCCTCACAGTCCGAGAATCGGGCCAGAGGGGTTGGGTGGGTCGCGGGGTGCACCAGGCTTCGACAATGGCTTCGGTGAAGCTCAAGCCAACACAAACACATCAACAACACAGCAACACCTCCCAGATGAAAGCATTGACAAATCAACACTCAAAATGTTATAAAAGTTTCAACATGAACTTACCTCAGTGTGATGAGGAGAGCGTTGGTGTAACACACACACAGAGAGAGAGAGACAGATAATTCCAGTGCTGTTTAGTGTCAGTAGATCAGTAATCCTATAGTTTCATTCGTGTAGTTTTCTTTTTCTTTTTTCGTTGTTTGTGAGCGGGTTTCATGCCCTCACCGCGGAAGCCTAAGGCCCCGGCCGGGCACAGCAAGCGCCCGACGGCTAGCCATGGTTCACCGGTCGCCTCTAGTTCTGGTTCCCGTCGCGAACCAGCCCGATCCTGCCCTGGACGCGGGCGAGGTAGAGGGGCTAGAGGGCCTCCATCGAACCCCGGTCCTGGTCAGACCACCATGGATGCCTTTCTAATCGCCAATTTGCCCCGTCCGGAGACGGATACGGAGTACGAGACGGAGGAAGAAGAGGCGGCACCAAAATCAAATGATGTGTACAGGTCCGTGTCCGAGGACTTCTCCGATGCAGATGATGTCATCGGCAGCACTGGTGATGGAAGTGCTTCCATCACCAGTGCTTCTCTGTCAGGCACTGGGACACAGAGACCTTCAAGCAAAGGAACAGGCAAAGGTAAGATAAAAATAATGATATTTTATATATATGTGTATATATATATATATATATATATATATATATATATATATATATATATATATATACATATAATATATATATATATATATATATATATATATATACATATACACACATATATATATATATATACACACATATATATATATAAAATATCATTATTTTTATCTTACCTTTGCCTGTTCCTTTGCTTGAAGGTCTCTGTGTCCCAGTGCCTGACAGAGAAGCACTTCCTTGATCAGCTTCTGAAAACGCATACCAAAATAAAATAAATGATTTACTCCTCAAATTGAATGAAAAGTTCTGTTTCCATGTGTGTGTGTGTGTGTGTGTGTGTGTGTGTGTGTGTGTGTGTGTGTGTGTGTGTGTGTGTGTGTGCACGCGCGCAATGTGTGCTGCATGTGCACAACTTACGCGCAAAGAAAGAGTCATCTTTGCTCTCCGGGGGGTGCCACTCAAAATCACCAGTGCTGCCGATGACATCATCTGCATCGGAGAGGAGAAGTCCTCGGACACGGACCTTGAATTTGATTGAGTGAATAATTTAGCGAAAGTTAGCTCAGGAAAGTAGGCTACGAAGTGATGCGCTGTGAACTTGCACTGACTGCTATCTGCTGTTTTTGAATGGATCAATGATATGGATTAGGATAATACATACATCTCACTCTGGGACTGGGAGAGATAGTGAGTCTCGATATTATCTCTCGGCGACATGGGCATGGCAGAGCGTTCTTCGCGTGGCCTCAATCCGGTGTTTGGGACGGCGAGCCACCGATTCCGGCGTGAGGAGTGCGGGCAGTGGAGCCGTGTCTGCCCGCGGTGTGTGTTGTTGGGACGGCGACGCCGCCTCTTCTTCCTCCGTCTCGTACTCCGTATCCGTCTCCGGACGGGGCAAATTGGCGATTAGAAAGGAATCCATGGTGGTCTGACCAGGACCGGGGTTCGATGGAGGCCCTCTAGCCCCTCTACCTCGCCCGCGTTCAGTGCAGGATCGGGCTGGTTCGCGACGGGAACCAGAACCAGAGGCGACCGGCGAACCATGGCTAGCCGTCGGGCGCTTGCTGCGCCCGGCCGGGGCCTTAGGCTTCCGCGGTGTGGGCATGAAACCCGCTCACAAACAACGAAAAAAGAAAACTACACGAATGAAACTATAGGATTACTGATCTACTGGACACTAAACGGCACTGGAATTATCTGTCTGTCTCTCTCTCTGTATGTGTGTGTTACACCAACGCTCTCCTCCTCACACTGAGGTAAGTTCATGTTGAAACTTTTATAACATTTTGAGTGTTGATTTGTGAATGCTTTCATCGGGGAGGTGTTGCTGTGTTGTTGATGTGTTTGTGTTGGCTTGTTTTGGTATAGAGAGGCCTGAGAGGCCGGGCGGTTGCTACGAGGCTCTGATGTAGCCATTGTTGTCTTGCTGTTTTGGTAAACTTTTGTTGTAGAGACTTTGAACTTTTTTGCGTGTATATGGAGCTGTGTGTGGGTTAGGGTGACTCAGTGCAGCAGGTCACAGCTTTTCAAGTGAAAATGTTTTTGATTCATGCAGAATGGTCTGCTTGAAGATCTGCTTGTTTTGTTTTCATTGTCTGACACCACCACTGCTGCGGCCGCGCCGCACTGTGTCGGCGGAGCCGTGTCCTGATAAATGAGTTCACTTTGGGTTCATGGGGAGGTCGATTTCTCCTTTGTTTTCAAACAAGCTGACTTTGATGTGTGATTTTTAACCACCCTTTTATCATAGCAACATGACATTTTGTCACAGGCTAGGGGAAAGTGTACTTTTGCATAAACCTTGAAAACAGCCCCAACTCGTGAAACTCGGGCGTCGCAGCCTCAGACAATGGAAAAAACTCGGGGAACTCGTGGCGGCGCAGTCAATGAGTTAATCTGCAGGAAATGTTGAACATGTATTTTTGGTAAAATAAGAGAAATAAGAGTCGACACACTAGTTGTCGTAACGTTTTGAGCGAAACCAGTTCTTCGTCAGACCTTTGCAAAACAGTGCAGACACAGACAATGTTGGGTTTCCCAAAGCGATCATTAACCATCGTAGCTCACGCATGGTCGTAGAGACCAAGCCCTGACCGTCATGTTTCCGTGTTTACATGGGTTCGGGCAGAGCGACTTATTGAGCCCCCTACAACTACACCAACATTCAGGTTTCACAAACAAAGTGCTCCATAAACGGCCATTGTCTTATTTTGAAGGCCAGAAGTCCATAGCGTAAACACTTCCGGTCTGACGTCATCGCGTCATTCACAGGAAGCGATCGTCCTCCACATGGTGTTGTGTAATGGCGGACCGGAGCTTTTATACATGTGTAATATAAGCGAGCATCTGCCTCCATCTTCGCTTCTAAAGTGTAGTTTTGAGATAATGGACATTAAAGATGAGATCCCTGCCTCAATGTTATGGGATTACTATTTTGTGCTCGTGGATCCGTGATGATGAGAAATCAGCGACGGATTTCGGCTCGGGACGTTCCGCCATTGTATCCGGTAATATAACCGTAATATAACTGGAGGATACGGATAATTATAGAACGCCGTACCGTATTTAGACAGGAGTGAGACTTTATTAAGCACTTTGTTTGTGAAACCTGAATGTTGGTGTAGTTGTAGGGGGCTAAATACTTCGCTCTGCCCGATCCCATGTAAACCCGGAAACATGCCGGTCGGGGCTTGGTCTCTACGACCATGCGTGAGCTACGAAGGGCTAAAATCGCTTTGGGAAACCCGACCAATGACTGTCTTTCTCTCTCTCTCTCTCTCCCCTCAATCTTTCTTCCCCCCCACCCCAGCTTGTGCGCCTGCTGTGAGCAGCCTCTCTACTAGGAACTAGTGAGTGGAGTCAGTGGACAAACAACTCGACCGACGACCGCCCTAAAATACCGTTGCTTTCAGTTGATATGTGGAGGAGGAAGCAGTGCAGTCAGAGTCTCCAGGCATAAAAGGTGTCAAAACAGAGTGAGAAAAACATGGACCTTCGATGGTTCACAGAACGAGGTCAGCAGCCAGAAACATCTCAGCTGTGGATTCCTTTTCATTAGTCAGTGCCGTTTCCACACAAAACAACAGGATATCTGAAACACTCGCCGGTGGGCACGAACCACACTCCCGCTCGAGTCCTTTCCTCCACGCGGCCTCCCCTGCAATCAGGGACGTGCTGGGCCCCTGATTCAGCCCGGGAAAAAGAGTTGGAGAGGCCCTCATTGCGCGCTATAGAGAGAGATCTCTCTCTATAGCGCTGCTGCTACTCTAAGATTTGCCATTTCAGATCATGACAAGTGACAAGCCAGTGGGCCAATTACTGTACATGAGTTATATTTCGTCGTTGTCGGGTGGAAACCTTGATGTCCAAAACCGTTTGTTTTGTATTTATCATTTTAAAAATGATTTAAACTAGTGAAAACAGCCGATCTACAAGCACACAACGCCTCGCACCGCGAGGCGTTGTGTGCTTGTAGATCGGCTGTTTTCACTACTTTTGTGCAACGGTCTTATATGATGAAGCAGGGCTTTGCTTTGCGAAAAGAATTATAAATTTGAAACTTGGAGATACAAGGTTTCTGCCCCACAGTGACGATTTACATTGTTGGCCGCCCAGCCCCCAAAATGGAACGAAGGCCGACATTTTATTTCTCCTAATGGACCGGCCGGGAATGAACCGGCCGTTCGGGAGTTGTCCCGCTTTTCCCAATGGCCAGCACGTCCCTGCCTGCAATAACAGTGGAGTAAAAGCAGCATTGTATTGTAGTATCGCTGGTGTTGGTCCACTGTGTTTCATCAAGTTCAGAGTCAACACTGCCTGGGGATAGACCCACCCTATTCACGGCCCGCCCACGCACGCGCACTCAGCCAATTTCTCTGCAACTTCCTGTTGCTGACGTCAGCTTTGGAGGGTAAAATAACACAGAAAGTGCTGGACTTAAAGCCAACAAATCATTATTTCGAACGGTAAAGTAAATTATAACGCTTTGTGCCTTTTACTATCTTGTTTTCTTGATCATGCTAGCCGTATTTTATACATTACTAATTTGCGTTAACTCTATGGGATATTAGTAGTTTTTCCCCTTCAACCGTGACGTCAGCACCAGGAAGTTGCGTAACGTGAATTCGGTCAATTCTAGAGCACTTTTGTGCTACCGTAGGTTGACACGCTTTACGTTGATGATGATTTCCTTTAGCCAATGGCGCTCAATGTGTTAAGAAAGTTTATTTAACCCATTAAGACCTGGAAGGCATTATTACTGTAAACATTATATTATGCTTTAACTATTGAAAAATAGCAGATATAATTTAGATACAAGCTCACAGCACAGCACCGAGTGCACTCGGTGAGCTTGTATATCTGCAATTCATTTTATTGCGACCGTAAGTCGCAATTTACTGTCAGATCCGGCACAGCTTGTCCGTATGTATACGTGTAACGCCTGACACTGTGGTTCCCCTGACACATCACTGTGACATCACAGATGACATCACAGGTGATGTCAGATACTCAGAGCAGAGATCTCCATATATGGGCATAAAAGGGATTATATGCCAGATGATGCCCTGTTAGAGAGATCCCTGTGATGCCAGGGGGAACAAATCCCGTTTATGCCCATATATGGAGATCCCTAATGATGTCATCGATATACATCACTGGCCAGATGGCCAAGACATGGTGTGACCTCGCTTGTCGCCCTGAAGCATCTTCCAGGTAGTTAAAGCATGAAATAATGTTTAACATGCTTCCAGGTCTGAGCCGCTCTGTAACGACCGGAGAACAGAAAATGTGTTTGTGATGTTTTGTATATATGTGATGTGGGGATTGACAGGCAGCTGATGTCCTCTCCTCTTCTTCCCGGTGCAGCCAGCGTACCTGCACTGAATCTTTTAGTGGTACCGAGTACTGGACCGTGGTGCCCACCCCCTCGCTGAATCCTTTAGTGGTACCGAGTACTGGACCGTGGTGCCCACCCCCTCGCTGAATCCTTTAGTGGTACCGAGTACTGGACCGTGGTGCCCACCCCCTCGCTGAATCCTTTAGTGGTACCGAGTACTGGACCGTGGTGCCCACCCCCTCGCTGAATCTTTTAGTGGTACCGAGTACTGGACCGTGGTGCCCACCCCCTCGCTGAATCCTTTAGTGGTACCGAGTACTGGACCGTGGTGCCCACCCCCTCGCTGAATCTTTTAGTGGTACCGAGTACTGGACCGTGGTGCCCACCCCCTCGCTGAATCCTTTAGTGGTACCGAGTACTGGACCGTGGTGCCCACCCCCTCGCTGAATCCTTTAGTGGTACCGAGTACTGGACCGTGGTGCCCACCCCCTCGCTGAATCCTTTAGTGGTACAGAGTACTGGACCGTGGTGCCCACCCCCTCGCTGAATCCTTTAGTGGTACAGAGTACTGGACCGTGGTGCCCACCCCCTCGCTGAATCCTTTAGTGGTACCGAGTACTGGACCGTGGTGCCCACCCCCTCGCTGAATCCTTTAGTGGTACAGAGTACTGGACCGTGGTGCCCACCCCCTCGCTGAATCCTTTAGTGGTACCGAGTACTGGACCGTGGTGCCCACCCCCTCGCTGAATCCTTTAGTGGTACCGAGTACTGGACCGTGGTGCCCACCCCCTCGCTGAATCTTTTAGTGGTACCGAGTACTGGACCGTGGTGCCCACCCCCTCGCTGAATCCTTTAGTGGTACCGAGTACTGGACCGTGGTGCCCACCCCCTCGCTGAATCCTTTAGTGGTACCGAGTACTGGACCGTGGTGCCCACCCCCTCGCTGAATCCTTTAGTGGTACCGAGTACTGGACCGTGGTGCCCACCCCCTCGCTGAATCTTTTAGTGGTACCGAGTACTGGACCGTGGTGCCCACCCCCTCGCTGAATCCTTTAGTGGTACCGAGTACTGGACCGTGGTGCCCACCCCCTCGCTGAATCCTTTAGTGGTACCGAGTACTGGACCGTGGTGCCCACCCCCTCGCTGAATCCTTTAGTGGTACCGAGTACTGGACCGTGGTGCCCACCCCCTCGCTGAATCCTTTAGTGGTACCGAGTACTGGACCGTGGTGCCCACCCCCTCGCTGAATCCTTTAGTGGTACCGAGTACTGGACCGTGGTGCCCACCCCCTCGCTGAATCCTTTAGTGGTACCGAGTACTGGACCGTGGTGCCCACCCCCTCGCTGAATCCTTTAGTGGTACCGAGTACTGGACCGTGGTGCCCACCCCCTCGCTGAATCCTTTAGTGGTACCGAGTACTGGACCGTGGTGCCCACCCCCTCGCTGAATCCTTTAGTGGTACCGAGTACTGGACCGTGGTGCCCACCCCCTCGCTGAATCCTTTAGTGGTACCGAGTACTGGACCGTGGTGCCCACCCCCTCGCTGAATCCTTTAGTGGTACCGAGTACTGGACCGTGGTGCCCACCCCCTCGCTGAATCCTTTAGTGGTACAGAGTACTGGACCGTGGTGCCCACCCCCTCGCTGAATCCTTTAGTGGTACAGAGTACTGGACCGTGGTGCCCACCCCCTCGCTGAATCCTTTAGTGGTACAGAGTACTGGACCGTGGTGCCCACCCCCTCGCTGAATCCTTTAGTGGTACCGAGTACTGGACCGTGGTGCCCACCCCCTCGCTGAATCCTTTAGTGGTACAGAGTACTGGACCGTGGTGCCCACCCCCTCGCTGAATCCTTTAGTGGTACCGAGTACTGGACCGTGGTGCCCACCCCCTCGCTGAATCCTTTAGTGGTACCGAGTACTGGACCGTGGTGCCCACCCCCTCGCTGAATCTTTTAGTGGTACCGAGTACTGGACCGTGGTGCCCACCCCCTCGCTGAATCCTTTAGTGGTACCGAGTACTGGACCGTGGTGCCCACCCCCTCGCTGAATCCTTTAGTGGTACCGAGTACTGGACCGTGGTGCCCACCCCCTCGCTGAATCCTTTAGTGGTACCGAGTACTGGACCGTGGTGCCCACCCCCTCGCTGAATCCTTTAGTGGTACCGAGTACTGGACCGTGGTGCCCACCCCCTCGCTGAATCTTTTAGTGGTACCGAGTACTGGACCGTGGTGCCCACCCCCTCGCTGAATCCTTTAGTGGTACCGAGTACTGGACCGTGGTGCCCACCCCCTCGCTGAATCCTTTAGTGGTACCGAGTACTGGACCGTGGTGCCCACCCCCTCGCTGAATCCTTTAGTGGTACAGAGTACTGGACCGTGGTGCCCACCCCCTCGCTGAATCCTTTAGTGGTACAGAGTACTGGACCGTGGTGCCCACCCCCTCGCTGAATCCTTTAGTGGTACCGAGTACTGGACCGTGGTGCCCACCCCCTCGCTGAATCCTTTAGTGGTACCGAGTACTGGACCGTGGTGCCCACCCCCTCGCTGAATCTTTTAGTGGTACCGAGTACTGGACCGTGGTGCCCACCCCCTCGCTGAATCCTTTAGTGGTACCGAGTACTGGACCGTGGTGCCCACCCCCTCGCTGAATCCTTTAGTGGTACCGAGTACTGGACCGTGGTGCCCACCCCCTCGCTGAATCCTTTAGTGGTACAGAGTACTGGACCGTGGTGCCCACCCCCTCGCTGAATCCTTTAGTGGTACAGAGTACTGGACCGTGGTGCCCACCCCCTCGCTGAATCTTTTAGTGGTACCGAGTACTGGACCGTGGTGCCCACCCCCTCGCTGAATCCTTTAGTGGTACCGAGTACTGGACCGTGGTGCCCACCCCCTCGCTGAATCCTTTAGTGGTACAGAGTACTGGACCGTGGTGCCCACCCCCTCGCTGAATCCTTTAGTGGTACCGAGTACTGGACCGTGGTGCCCACCCCCTCGCTGAATCCTTTAGTGGTACCGAGTACTGGACCGTGGTGCCCACCCCCTCGCTGAATCCTTTAGTGGTACAGAGTACTGGACCGTGGTGCCCACCCCCTCGCTGAATCTTTTAGTGGTACCGAGTACTGGACCGTGGTGCCCACCCCCTCGCTGAATCCTTTAGTGGTACCGAGTACTGGACCGTGGTGCCCACCCCCTCGCTGAATCCTTTAGTGGTACCGAGTACTGGACCGTGGTGCCCACCCCCTCGCTGAATCCTTTAGTGGTACCGAGTACTGGACCGTGGTGCCCACCCCCTCGCTGAATCCTTTAGTGGTACCGAGTACTGGACCGTGGTGCCCACCCCCTCGCTGAATCCTTTAGTGGTACCGAGTACTGGACCGTGGTGCCCACCCCCTCGCTGAATCCTTTAGTGGTACCGAGTACTGGACCGTGGTGCCCACCCCCTCGCTGAATCCTTTAGTGGTACAGAGTACTGGACCGTGGTGCCCACCCCCTCGCTGAATCCTTTAGTGGTACCGAGTACTGGACCGTGGTGCCCACCCCCTCGCTGAATCCTTTAGTGGTACAGAGTACTGGACCGTGGTGCCCACCCCCTCGCTGAATCTTTTAGTGGTACCGAGTACTGGACCGTGGTGCCCACCCCCTCGCTGAATCTTTTAGTGGTACCGAGTACTGGACCGTGGTGCCCACCCCCTCGCTGAATCCTTTAGTGGTACAGAGTACTGGACCGTGGTGCCCACCCCCTCGCTGAATCCTTTAGTGGTACAGAGTACTGGACCGTGGTGCCCACCCCCTCGCTGAATCCTTTAGTGGTACAGAGTACTGGACCGTGGTGCCCACCCCCTCGCTGAATCCTTTAGTGGTACAGAGTACTGGACCGTGGTGCCCACCCCCTCGCTGAATCCTTTAGTGGTACAGAGTACTGGACCGTGGTGCCCACCCCCTCGCTGAATCCTTTAGTGGTACCGAGTACTGGACCGTGGTGCCCACCCCCTCGCTGAATCCTTTAGTGGTACAGAGTACTGGACCGTGGTGCCCACCCCCTCGCTGAATCCTTTAGTGGTACAGAGTACTGGACCGTGGTGCCCACCCCCTCGCTGAATCCTTTAGTGGTACAGAGTACTGGACCGTGGTGCCCACCCCCTCGCTGAATCCTTTAGTGGTACAGAGTACTGGACCGTGGTGCCCACCCCCTCGCTGAATCCTTTAGTGGTACCGAGTACTGGACCGTGGTGCCCACCCCCTCGCTGAATCCTTTAGTGGTACCGAGTACTGGACCGTGGTGCCCACCCCCTCGCTGAATCCTTTAGTGGTACAGAGTACTGGACCGTGGTGCCCACCCCCTCGCTGAATCCTTTAGTGGTACCGAGTACTGGACCGTGGTGCCCACCCCCTCGCTGAATCCTTTAGTGGTACAGAGTACTGGACCGTGGTGCCCACCCCCTCGCTGAATCTTTTAGTGGTACCGAGTACTGGACCGTGGTGCCCACCCCCTCGCTGAATCTTTTAGTGGTACCGAGTACTGGACCGTGGTGCCCACCCCCTCGCTGAATCCTTTAGTGGTACCGAGTACTGGACCGTGGTGCCCACCCCCTCGCTGAATCCTTTAGTGGTACAGAGTACTGGACCGTGGTGCCCACCCCCTCGCTGAATCCTTTAGTGGTACCGAGTACTGGACCGTGGTGCCCACCCCCTCGCTGAATCCTTTAGTGGTACAGAGTACTGGACCGTGGTGCCCACCCCCTCGCTGAATCCTTTAGTGGTACCGAGTACTGGACCGTGGTGCCCACCCCCTCGCTGAATCCTTTAGTGGTACAGAGTACTGGACCGTGGTGCCCACCCCCTCGCTGAATCCTTTAGTGGTACAGAGTACTGGACCGTGGTGCCCACCCCCTCGCTGAATCCTTTAGTGGTACCGAGTACTGGACCGTGGTGCCCACCCCCTCGCTGAATCCTTTAGTGGTACCGAGTACTGGACCGTGGTGCCCACCCCCTCGCTGAATCCTTTAGTGGTACCGAGTACTGGACCGTGGTGCCCACCCCCTCGCTGAATCCTTTAGTGGTACAGAGTACTGGACCGTGGTGCCCACCCCCTCGCTGAATCCTTTAGTGGTACAGAGTACTGGACCGTGGTGCCCACCCCCTCGCTGAATCCTTTAGTGGTACAGAGTACTGGACCGTGGTGCCCACCCCCTCGCTGAATCCTTTAGTGGTACAGAGTACTGGACCGTGGTGCCCACCCCCTCGCTGAATCCTTTAGTGGTACCGAGTACTGGACCGTGGTGCCCACCCCCTCGCTGAATCCTTTAGTGGTACCGAGTACTGGACCGTGGTGCCCACCCCCTCGCTGAATCCTTTAGTGGTACCGAGTACTGGACCGTGGTGCCCACCCCCTCGATGATCAGCATTCGTCACTGCTCCCACATTCTAACCCACGAGCACACAGTATTATGAGCCACGGCATTTATTTACCTGACCTTCTGAAAGATGAAGCCACGCATCGCAAACTGAAAAGGCAGCTCCCAAGAAGTTGTGAGGTAGAGATGGCTAAAAGGAGGGGACCAAGAACCAACCCCCTGGGTAAACTTATAGATCAACGTTTGTTCATCGCATCGCAACGCTTTGCGTATGTGTGTAGCTCGTATGTGTGTAGCTCGTAGAATAAAGGCATGCCTTAAGGTTGAACTTGTCCATTTCTGTACCTTAGAAAACAAACCGTTTGAAAACTGTTTATGTGTTCATTTCGGTTGCATTTTGTACAAGTATTTTAGACTAAATATCTTATTGTGTGTTGCCAGATAAACTCTGTATGCATCCAGCTCTTGATGTGGCTGTGCCTTCATTGTTAACATATTATTTTGAATAACCTGTAAAGCCTTCCTATATTCAAAGATGTCCGCTCATAAATCTGCAAGTATCAAAGTGAGTAGCGTTATTTCATCGTACCATTGTATCGTCACTGTCGGGCAGAAACCTCGTATCTCAAGTTTCACATTTGTACATTTTGTCTCCAATTAAGCACTGCTTCATCACACAAGGCCGTCGCACAAAAGTAGTGAAAATAGCTGATCTACAAGTACACAACGCCTCGCGGTGCGAGGCGTTGTGTGCGAGGCGTTGTGTGCTTGTAGATCTGCTGTTTTCACTAGTTTAAATCATTTTAAAAATGATGAATACGAAACAAACGGTTTTGGACATACAAGGTTTCCACCCGACAACGACGATATATACTTTGGATGAACGGGGATGTTTTCCGGGCGTCTCTGCGGTACCTCTCTCTCTCTCTCTCTCTCTCTCTCTCTCTCTCTCTCTCTCTCTCTCTCTCTCTCTCTCTCTCACACTCTCTCTCTTCCTCAGTCTTTCAAGCTTCTCTATCTTTGAAACCTCAGTTATTTTATGGTGCTGGAGACATTCTCTATGAAGAAGGAATCCTTTTTTTACTCTTTGGAAAAATACAGTCAGTGCATTTATAATTTAAAACGTTGAAGTTGTTCTGTGTGTCTTTCATGCGTGCCCACATGCTGCCAGGTTGGACTGGGCTTAAACATGTGTGTTATGCTTTGTTATGATAGGGGAAAGTTCATGCCCCCCCCCCCCCCCCCCCCCCCCCCCCCCCCCCCCCCGGAACGTCATGCACAGGCGTGTCGCACCAAATTCTGGGCCCTGGCAGTGGGCACTTTAACTATTGAAAAATAGCAGATATACAAGCTCACAGCGCGGCACCGAGTGCCGCGCTGCGAGCTTATAGATCTGCTATTTTTGAAAAATCGTGAAAATTCTTTGAATATTTCAAATCCTTCTATATCAGTGGTGCTCAAACCTTTTCATGTGAAGGACCCCCAAAATGATATGTATTTGGCCACGGACCCCCATCTCAAAATATTTTCATATAGTTTATATAGTTTCAGGGACCACCCCCCCAGACGCAAAATTTGAGTTACAAATGTTTTTCAAAAATAGCAGATTTACAAGCTCGTAAGCTTATATCTGCTATTTTTCAACAGCTAAAATATTAAATAATTAAGGCCCCTCCACCTTGGGCCCTAGTGACTCAGTAAGTGACTTATTGTAGGTATGGAGTAATGTTCCCATCATGTCGCTGGGTTGGCCAGGATCAAACCCATGACATTGTGGTCTAATGGTTAGAGCTCTCCCGACTGAGCTACCCGGACATACCATAATAATAATAATAATAATAGCTGTGATTTATATAGCGCTTTTCTTAGTACTCAAAGACGCTTTACAGTACTAATTGTTTGTGTGTGCGTGCGTGTGTGTATAGCAGATAAAAACAACAACTTTATTAGGAAAAAAAACTAAATGTATGCCTCCTTAAGATAGCTCATCACATCTCGTCATTGGTAGTAAATGAGTCAAGCAAAACATGTTCAAATTCAAAGGAGGTTAAGGAGCTTTATTGGCATGAGAAAACATACGTTTACATTGCCAAAGCAAGTTTCAAAACATAATAAAACAGTTGAAAATGGGGAACATTTATACAGTTGGAGGGGTACAGCATTGTGTAAACAGAGATATGTGCAGTATGTCACATTGTGTGGTTATGTATATACAGGCAGGGTAAGAAGCTTTTTGGAAAAAATATGAGCATTTATGTTTTCTCGATAAAATTTCAATAGCGTGGAAAAGACGGAAAAGGAAAAAAATGCATCGAGCCTTCTCTTCCTCCTCAGGTGCATGATGGGAGACGTTTAGTTACAGTAACTAACTGGCTTCTAGTAGCAGTAAAACGTTGAGCACACCACCGTACCACCGCTCCTCTCCTTAAGCACATCACCGCCGTTCTCCTCCGTACTGTGCCTTATTCCCTGAACCCTGGGTAAACTAATTAAATCTGCATGAATCTGCATGAGGCCCCGCTTTCTGCTCCAGCAGCAGACTGTGGCTGTCAGGTGGAAACCTTGTAAATCCCAAACATTTCCTGTTTTATTATTGTTAGAAATGTAAAAATAGGCGATCTATCGCAACGTGTTGTGAGCTTGTATATCTCTTCTGTCGGAACTCCAACATGTTCATTTTCGGGAAAATGAGCTCAAGTGGAGTTAGGAGGTTTTGTCCGAAGGGCTTTTTACTACTTTTCATTGGTTCAATATTATTTTAACCAACACACAGACGTAAAGGGTGTTCAATAGCACATTTATATATAAAAAAAAGAGGGCCAATCGGGTGGAGTTAGCTGGTTTGGCAGAAAGTGTGGAGTTAGGAGGTTTTGTCCAAGCACTTTTTACTACTTTCCATTGGTTCAATATTATTTTAACCAACACTCAGATGTAAATGATGTTCAATAGCCCTGATTTATGACAAAAAAATCTAATTCCTAAAATATGGAGTTGAGAGGTTTTGGCCAGACAGTGACGATACACGCTGTGAGCGTGGCACGCTGTGAGCTTGTATATCTGCTACTTTTCAATAGCTAAAGCCATAATATAATTTTTGCTCAGAAGAATCCGTGGCGGCTCAGACAAATGTTCTCGCCTCGCAGAATGAAAATGTATGAATTTGAAACAGCAGTCAGTCCTGCAGGAGAATGAGCCGAGGTCAGGAGACCTCCGTGATTATGAATATGCAAAGAAAAGAAGGGACAGAATAATTTGCTTAAACACGAGACGATCGTGGATGTGGCGAATGAAAATGAAGAGGATAAAAGCAAGGGAAATCACAGTAGTTTAGTATAATTTTATTTGAAAATGTCTTCTTTGCCCCCTCTCCCTTCAACTCCACTTGCTTTAAAGATACAGTGTCTGTTTTTCAGACTCTGATGATAAGCGTAACCCCATGACACACACGGCAGATTTATTCAAATTATACATCTTTACTGCACAAAAATCACTGCACCATTACAGTATGTATGACTCGCTCTGAAGATGTCTGGTCACCGGCAAAATGTCTGTAACACAAGCACTGTCAAACTGTGTATGTATAACCTATACTGTACATACACATAATCTATCAAAGGGGGCTTGAGCCTCTGCCCTTTTATCCGTCTGTAATAAGTCCTCTTCAGACCACGAATGCACTTTTTCCACTATGGTAAACCATACCTGAAGGCAGCATTCAAGAGAATTGCCTTGTCCAAACTCTCCTGAACTTGAATGCAGCATCTTATGTTGACAGAATTGACCGGTCGCTATGCCCCTCCTAAAGCCGTCCTTGTCCAATGCCAAGTTAGCAACAGGTTACTAACGCAGCTGACTTGGCAAGCTGCCATGGCGGCGCGCATCGGTGTACCGCGAGTCTGGCTGCTAGATAGAGATGGGATTTATGGTTCTTTGAAGTGAGCCGGAACTCTGAGATCTGTTCCTTTCAAAGAGCCGTTCAAAAGACTGTCTCATTTAGTTACGGTTACTTTGTAGATTTTGATTATGATTGCAAATCACTTCCACCCAAATAGGCCTATACATTTTGGCCATTGGATACATTTCTGGCATTTGAAAATAGGTGATCTACAAGCTCACAATGTGCCACGTTGCGATGAATTGTGAGCTTGTAGATCGGCTATTTGCAAATGATTTTTCTACATTTTCCTCATTGGAAAACCTGTGAAACAGGACATTCTGCATAATGAGTACGTTCTAATATTGGTACTTTAAGTACATTTTGATAACAATACTATTTTACTTTTACTCAAGTAGGGGCCTACATTAATATTCCAAACTTGATTGCAGTATTGATATGTTTACCTAAGAAAATAAATTTAGCACTTTTCCCACCACTGTTCATTAGAAAGGAACGGCTCCCCCCGCTCCCTACTGTGAACCGAATCATATCGTTCATTTCAAAGAGCCGTTCAAAAGACTCGATTCGTTCGCGAACGTCCCACCCACTCGCTTCCGTGTCACAAACACTGAAACAAAAACAGAACGGATTGCACTGACCTACAAACCCACGGGAATAATTTAGGAGCACTTCATGAGAAAATATAACTGGTAATACTTGTGTACTGTATGTTAATCTGACTTTTAGTATAGGCTATTGTTTTCTTCCTGGACGTGCGTTTGTGGCAGGTTTAACTTGGGATTTTGACAGCTGGCTTCTCCTCCTCTGCACGCCGCCATGGCAGCTTGCCAAGGCACCCGCCTTAGTAACCTGTCGCTAACGTGGCATTGGGCAAGCACGGGTTTAGGAGGGGCATAGCGACCTAGCCTGATTTCAGACTCAGCTCACGCTTTAGTCTGAACTGTGCTCCATTCTGAGCGATTTACGTGGGACTTTTTTGCGAGCGTGCGCGCGAGTGATCGCGACGCACGGTGATCGAGACGCACCGTCGGGGAGTGTGTGTGTGTGTCTCTGTCTGTGCCAGTGACTGCTTCCACACAGAACTGCGACCAGAAACTTGTAATCAACATTAAACAGCTTGGTGAAATCAGTGCGCTCGTGCGTGTGTGTGTGTGAACTTCGTTTGAATCGTTTCAACTGCTGCGCGGATTGGATATTCGTTAGACCCACCCCACCCCCACCCCCACCCTGCGCGCTCATTGGACAGCCGAAAATAAAAACCGATTCATGTACTAAGCTCCAGACCAGAGAAAGAGTCCACTCTGAGAGTGGGCGGGGTCTCTGGTCTGGAAGCAGGCTAATAGCGACCGGTCAATTGCCCTCTCTGTGTAGAAATCCATGCCGTTACGCCACATCTCCAGTATTCACTTGATCATGCTTAGTTCAGTGTGGTATCAAACACCGGAAATAGCTGACCTCCAAGCTCGGAGGTCTGCTATTTTCAATAGTTTCCTTTTTCCTTTTTTGGTTGGGAATTTCAGCCCCTGCCTCTTTAACATTCTCTGCACGTCCCTGCTCCAAGCTTTCCCAGATATGTTTCTGTAAACTCATGTTTTCCCAGGGTTCTTTTCCTGTTTAGCCTTGCTGACTCTTCTCTTTTGTTACTGAAAACAAGTGTCTCTCCTCCACAGTTCTTTCCAGCAGAGAAACAGAGTCAGAATAGCATTTACATTTAACAACACTTTGGCAAATGCCCTCCTTTCTCACCGACAACCTTCTGACAATTCACTGTATCCCCCATAAAATGTTATGTGCCAGGGACCAGCACAAGAGAAGATATGTGTTAAAAAAAATCTAACATTTTCATACACTTTCAAGATGTTTTAAAACAATTTAAAAAATAGCAGATGTACTGTACACTGGTGTTGCATGCCTTAGATGGCAGAGTTAAGGGCCGTTAACTAATAGTACCATACGTTTGATTTTGTGTACGTTTTGGGTGAGAGAGAACATACGTTATGTCGTAATGCATAGTTCCTCTATGTTGACTCCATCGAGGCTCACTGCCGTTTCACTTTACCATGGGCTCTTGATGATTACGCCGTTCACCGCACGCCACAGAGCTTTCCATGTTTGTACCATAGAGGTATGGTTGATATTTACAGATGTTGAAGAACGACATCTTTCCACAGTTTTTGCAGAGGAAAAGTTATTTTCCTCACTGCCCCCACGGTTGACAAATGTTCTCCACAGCTAGTTCAGACGTACGTACGTTTTAATCGGTTCTAATCCATCGGGTTGGGTGGTGTTCGCTAGCCAACGTACAGGGAGAAAATACGGTCATTAAAGGGATCAAACAGAAGGAATCTCTCACCCTTCGTTTCTAAGGTAGACCTGCGGTCCTTATGTATTACTATGCATGGTACTTTACAAGCTCACAACGAGTCGCGGACCTGACACGTTGTGAGCTTGTAGATCTGCATCTGCTATTTACGGAGCACGACACACAGACACACAGACACACAAATAAGTATAAAGTAGGCTTATAAACCGCAAGGAGAGATTATAGTCTTGAAGTAATCGTTGTGGCCTGAGGGAGAGAAGATGCATCAAATGGCGATGAAAACATGTCTGTCTCCGTTTGTTTGGTCGTTCTGGGAGAAAATAGATAAGATAAAACCATATTATTGATCCCCAGGGGGAGATACAGGTGTCAAGAGTAGTCAATACTTTTACTACTCCACATCTTCAGTGGCGAAGATTATATGTTTAGTTTTTTACTCCACTACAGCTTTAGTTACTTTTTTACTTTTGATTATTATTACAAAACAGTGTGCCAAAAACACAACAAGTCAAATATGGAGAAAAGAGGTTTCTTGTCGACATCAGCGATATCCCTTTTATGCCCATACTGTATATGGCGATATGGTAGGTAGGTAGGCTACTTTATTCATTCATTCAAATTCAATGTGAAAATAATACATTACTTTACTGCAGGTGCAAAAGGTGGATGAAATTCGTAATTTGTGCTGGATTTCAAGTTAGAATAGTTAGAACAGGGCAGAGAGAATGGAGAGGAAAAGAAAAGAACAGCAGCCAGATGGATAAGGAACGAGTCAGGAGAGTAAAGAGTTAAACTCTAGGAGAGCAGAACTGCAGGCAGAGCCAGTCATGTGTTCTATTCAGTCACACCAGGAAGTGGTCCAAAAAGCAGGCAAACATCAAACATCCCAGAGACAGAAGGTCAAAAACCAGAGTTCTGGAGATCTGAGATCTAAGACAGAATCTGAGGCAAGACTTGTGAAACACATGCACGCACGCGCACAGATATGCACGGCTGCACGCACACATATACGCACGCGCAAACGTACGCACACACGCACGCACGCACGCACGCACGCACGCGCGCACACACGCACGCAAACAAATAAGAAATGCTAGGGAGCCGTCGAGCCGGGATAAGGGGATGTGTAGAGAATTTTAGAGAGGCAGGGGCTGACATTTCTAAAGGGGCCTTTTGGTGAAAACATCGGAAATAGCAGACCTCCAAGCTCACAACACGTCGCGCTGCGACGCGTTGTGAGCTTGGAGGTCGGCTATTTTCTGTGCTTGATACCACACTGAACTAAGCATGATCAAGTGAATACTGGAGATGTGGCGTAACGGCATGGATTTCTACACAGAGGGCAATTCTTTCAACATAAGAGTTTGGACAAGTTCATTCTCTTGAATGCTGCCTTCAGGTATGGCATGGAAAGAGGGGACATTTGCATTTCTTTCACCATAGTAAAAACTGCATTCATGGTCTGGAGAGGACACTAGTTTGAGGGGTCCTTCACATGGGAAAATAGTTTGAGAAACATTGTGCTAAATGGCTGTGGATCTGGGATGGGTTGGTGACTGCTATCCGATGAACATGACCCGGGGCCATGGCTGCTGCAGGAGTCTGAGGGAATGAAATATGTGGCGACCGGGGTGAGGTGGACTGGAACATGACCGGAGGGGAGGGAGAGAGAGAGAGAGAGAGAGAGAGAGAGAGAGAGAGAGAGAGAGAGAGAGAGAGAGAGAGAGAGAGAGAGGGAAAGAAAGAAAGACCGTGGCAGGAGAAGAGATCATCGTCTTTAACTACATATTCTAACTTTTTATCCCTATTTCAGCTCTTCAACGTTTTCAGGCCAAGGACCCTTTAGTTGAGAGAGAGATGAAGCACCACAACTTATCATACTGTAGATTCCATATCGTTTCATCGTTTGACAGCACAATCATCTTCGACTGAGAATACTGTTTTCTCCTGGAAATATTCATTTTATCACAAGAGGGAATGTACACAACAATGTGTGTGTGTGCGCGTGCGTGCGTGCTTGCTGCGTGTGTGTGTGTCAGTATGTTTTTGCATAAGTGCATGTACATAATGTATGTGAGTGAGCATTTTCCATGTTTGTCCCATATGCGTGTGTAATGTGTATGCATGCATATATGCATAACATGCGTGTTATGCATATATGGAAACCTCATATGTCCAAAACTGTTACCTTTCACGATTAAAAAATAGCAAAAATGGCAGATTTGCCATTTTTGCTTGTTTTGTGTGACACGGCAGTTTGATCAAGTTAGGGCGATACTTAAAAAATAAATAAAAAATAAACATGAAATGTGGAGATGGAAGAGGTTTCTGTCCTACAACAACAATACGTATTGTGCATACTGTAGTAGCCCTGGTGTACGCCTGCATAATGTTTCATACTGTAGTAGCCCTGGTGTACGCTGCATAATGTTTCTTTAACCCTTTCCAAACGGGTAGACATTATTGGGTATTATTATTTGATGTTTTTACTATTGAAAAATAGCAGATCTACAACGTGCTGCGAGCTTGTAGATCTGCTAAAAATCGTGAACATTAGAATTTTGACCCAATTTTGACCCGATTCTATAAGTGTCTTCTAAATCCTTCTAAGGATTTTTGAAAAACACGTTTCTACCTCAGTGGTTCTCAAACTCTTTCATGTCAAGGACCCCTATAGAATGATATGTATTTGGCCACGGACCCCCGTCTCAAAATATTTAGTTCCAGGGACCCCCCCAGAAGCAAATATTTGAGTTACAAACGTTCGCTTAGAAAATACACATATTCAAAGATTTGCACAAATTGTCACAATTTTTCAAAAATAGCAGATCTACAAGCTCTCAGCGCGGCACTCGGTGCCGCGCTGCGAGCTTGTATATCTGCTATTTTCCAATTGTTAAAGCATTCGATAATTCTAGGCCCTAAATGGATTAAGCACGTGAACGCTAGCGTTCCTATTATGGGTTTAACATCCAACAGGGAACATAGCTGACCTACAATCTCACAGCGTGTCACGATGCAGGCTTCACAGAGGAAAACACAAAACAAAACAAAACAACAAGGATTGTGGTTATGTATTCAAGGCGTACTGTAGGCCATAACAACATGTAGATTCAGTCAAATCGCGTTGTGTTTACACGAGAAAATATGGCTGCCCGGAAAAACCTCACATTACTGTTCCACAAACAAACACCCGCTGTATATTAAATATTATTATTATGGGCTATTTCTGGAGATGAGATGTTATGGTGTTGAGGGGGGGGGGGGGGGGGGGGGGGGGGGGGGAGGAGCAGACCTGGAATGGAGCCCTGGGGAACTCCGTTCAGCTCAGTACAGACCAGGGTTTAAGTGGTTAAACGTTGAGCTAAACGCAGCTCAGGTGGTGTTGGTTTGACCCATTGTTCAGCGGTCCGCCGGGATCTCTCTCTCTCTCTCTCTCTGTGTGTGTGTGTGTGTGTGTGTGTGTGTGTGCGTGTGTGCGTGTGTGCGTGCGTGCGTGCGTGCGTGCGTGCGTGGCGTGCGTGCGTGCGTGCGTGCGTGCGTGCGTGGCAGTAACGAAAAAGTCGACAAGTCGACTTCATTACACAAGTCGACTCCCACCAGAGAAAGAGGAAGTTGAAAAAGAAATCTACATGCTCACAACGCCTCGCAAACACAATTTCTGCCTCTATATATTTGAAAATGTGGACAATGTTTGATTTGCCATTTTAGAGGTATTAAAAAGTCCTTAAATTGATACTTTAGAAATGTGAAGATACCCTCTATATAGTTAAACTTTATGTTGGTTTGTTTACAGTTGAGTGAGTAAAAAATCTAGCTACTAACTAAACTTCAGTTTAAGTTAGCTACTAACTAAACTTCAGTTACTAGTTAGCTACTAACTAAACTTCAGTTTTTACTAGTTAGCTACTAACTAAACTTCAGTTACTAGTTAGCTACTAACTAAACTTCAGTTACTAGTTAGCTACGAACTAGTCACGATTTTCAAAAGATGTGTGACAAGTGTGACATCTGAAAACTTGAAATGGAAGTTCTGCATAATGAATACTTTCTACTGTTGGTACTTTAAGTACATTTTGATACCAATACTTTTGTAAGTTAGGTTGCAACCTTACTGTGTACAAAGACTTGCTATCTGTGCTGTGCTTGTCATATTATCATATTAACTATTTGTTGTTAGATTGTTTCTGATTAATATGCAAAATTCACGATACAGTAATATTAACTATGATGGCAGATCAAGCACTAGTCTGTATAAACAAGTCTTTGTACAGAGTAACACTGCAACCTAACTACCATGCATATTGTGGATGTACCCTTCTATTTAATCC
>NC_137823.1:63387625-63420125 GCF_963921795.1 Nannobrachium achirus
AGCACTAGTCTGTATAAACAAGTCTTTGTACAGAGTAACACTGCAACCTAACTACCATGCATATTGTGGATGTACCCTTCTATTTAATCCTTTTGGGGATGTTGATGTTGTCATCTGCCCATTTGTCAATTTGGTCAAAAGAAATTGATTGGATAGAACTCATATTTTGGGACCATCGCTCCATTGTTCACAATGGTTTGTAAGGCAGGCTGCTATCCCAGGAAGTCATGTGATCCAAGATGGCCGCAGTGTGAATATGGTCTATGGCTCTACTGCAGCTTCTAGTCCTTTATCCTTGCCGTTTCAACCACTTGTAACCGCCATCTTGTTCTTACGGTAATGGCCCACACACTGCATGACCATTCATTACCAGATTAGGGCCAAAGATTGACCCGGTCTATCCAGGGCTTTGCCTTCTGGCCTTTACGTCGGTTGTCTATTTTCAAAGAAACCTTTTCCCCGCCATAGCATACGACAGAAAAGACACTCGTACAGAGCCCTGTGGGGCTCCAGTCAACCATATGGGGTTGAAGTGGTTCATTCATACCAGGGATGTTAGAGGGGCAGGGGCTGACATTTCTAAAAGGGCCTTTTGGTGAAAATATAAAAAATAGCCCTGCGACGCGTTGTGGGCTTGGAGGTCTGCTGGAACGAAATATTTTTAGATGGGGGTCCGTGGCCAAATACATATGATTTTGGGGGTCCCTCACGTGAAAAGGTTTGAGCACCACTGACATAGAAACATAGGTTTTTTTTTTTTTTTTAATAGCAGATTGTATATATCTGCTATTTTTTCAATAGTTAAAGCACAAACTGTGAGTGAATCCTTGTACCCAGGGCCCAGGGCCCAGGGCCCAGGGCCCAGGGCCCAGAATGTGGTGTGACACCCCCGCACGACCGGCTGCCCTGCAGGGCGAGAGGAGAGGAGAGGAGAGGAGGAGGAGAGGAGAGAGGAGAGGAGAGGAGAGGAGAGGAGAGGAGAGGAACGTCTTTCTGTCACATTGTTGTCCTCCTCGCGCAATGCAGGGGCGTCACACCACATTCTGGGCCCTGGGTACAAGGATTCACTGCGGCCCCCCCCCCCCCCCCCCCACCCCATATCTATCTATCTATCTAGGTCGTCCTCAGACGAGCCCTCCATCGTTGTTTCCAGTCATCTCGGTTCTCCATACATCTGGCCAGCTCATTGGTGTTCTGTGTCCCTACGGCTTCCTTGAGTACGTCCACCTATGTTTTTGTGGGACGTCCTCGCGACCGGTGCCCATGTGTTGGCTCCCACAGTACCAATTTGCTGGCTGGAAGTCTTTGGCAGTGTCCTGCAAGTCTCATTCTTCTGGTGGCAATTTTCCTCGCTTACCCTTGGTATTCCCTCATACAGGCTCCTGTTGGTAACATGTGCGCTCCTGTTGATGTTGAGTACTGCACGCAACATTCTAGTGTAGCACCCATTTAGAGACTTCTGCAGGGTTGGCTTCAGGGTCCAGCATTCACTGCCATAGAGGAGAACAGACTCCACTGTTGCAAAGAAGAAGCTAAGTTTGAGGCTAGAGTTCCATACACTGTTCATTGCCGTTCAGGGCCCTCCAAGCGAGTGCTTTCCTTACTTTGAGGTCTTTCTCAGTTGAGTCGACCCATGCGCCCAGGTACTTGAAGTCCTTGACTTCCTTCAACACAGCTCCTTCTGTTGTTGTCAGAGGTGAGTGATCAGGTAGGTTATAGGTGATAACCTCAGTTTTCTTAGCATTTAGCCTGAGACCAACTTTGGCACACTCTATCTCCACCCTGCTCAGGAGTTCTTGTGCTTGTTCCATGCTGTCCGGAGAGCAGGCTGATGTCGTCCGCATAGTCCAGGTCTGTCAGAACTACTGCAGGATGCCGCCTTGACCTCCTTGGTGTTAGCGTGAAGCCAAGCTCTTGTTCTCGTCCACCTATGGCTTTCCTGAGCGCATAATCTAGAACTATGATGAAGAGGTAGGGGGCCAGGGTGTCTCCTTGCATTACACCAGCTCGGATGTCAAACACCTCACTGCTGCCGTCTGGGGTCACCACTTTGGCCCTTGTTCTTGCGTACATGGTCTTGATAGCCCGGAGAATGTTGGGAGGGACATTGTAGGCCTCAAGGATCTTCACCATCTTGCTTCTGTGGATAGAATCAAAAGCCTTTTTGAAGTCAATGAAGCACAGTACAGCTGCTAGGTTGTCCTTTTTCACCTCCTCTATTAATCTCCTTAATGCCAGGATCTGTGCTAACGGTTGTTCTCTCCTCTCGAAAACCATTTTGGTTCTCTCTCAGGTGAGGGTCGATGGCATGCCGTATCCTGTTCAGTATCATTCGGTTGAAGACCTTAGCAGTGATACATGTCAGGCTGATGCCTCTGTAGTTGTCTGGCTTTGAGAGGTCCCCAGCTTTAGGCACCGGGATGATGTTAGACAGAGACCATATTTCAGGTTGCTTGTTGTGCTGTAGAGCATTGTTGCAAAAGTCTAGGATGAGGTTGTCTAGGTCGCAGTTCTTCAAGACTTCTGGGGGTATGCCATCCGGCCCCCCCCCCCATGAATGTTAACTATTGAAAAAAGCAAAATTTGAGTTACAAAAATAATGTTCGCTTAAAAAATACATATATTCAAAGATGTTCACGAACATTTTCACGACTGTTCAAAAATAGCAGATCTACAAGCTCGCAGCGCAGCCGCTGTGAGCTTGTAGATCTGCTATTTTTCAATAGCTACAGTCACTAGGGCCCCTGCACCTTGGGCCCTAGTGACTCAGTCCCACTCCCCCTAACCCCCCCCCCCTTGTGACGTCCCTGTTCTCCTCCGTTGCTACAGTCTCTCTGCTGCATCTCTCCTCCTTTACGCTCAGACACTTCCATTTGTACAAAAAAGAAGAAAGAAGAAAAAAGAATCGATGAAAAACTGAAAGAAAGGGGGGGGGGGGGGGGGGGGGGGGGGGGGGGGGGGGTGGGGGCATTTTCTTAGAAGGACAACTGCCCCCATTTTCAGTCTTCATATAATCACTGGCTGGTATCTCCCTTAGAGATAGGGTGAGAAGTTCAGTCACCCGAGAGAGACTTGGAGTAGAACCGCTGCTCCTACACTTGGAAAGGAGTCAGCTTAGGTGGTTGGGGCATCTAGTACGGATGCCCCCCGAGCGCCTTCCTAGGAAGGTCCTCGATGCACGTCCCACTGGGAGGAGACCCTGTGGCAGACCAAAGACCAGATGGAAGATTAAATCTCCAAACTGGCTTGGGAACGCCTCGGTAATACTCCCTGAGGGAGTGGAGGATGTTGCTCGGGATAAGGAAATCCGGAGGTCTTAGTTGGAACTGTTACCCCCCGCGACCCGATTCCGGATAAGCGGTTGAAGATGGATGGATGGATGTTTATATTATTGCGACCGAAGGTCACGGTTTAGTAGTCTATGGGTTTGCTGCTGTATAGCCGATCTACAAGCATGTGATATAGGACCGTGACTATAGCCGATCTACAAGCATGTGATATAGGACCCGTGACTATAGCCGATCTACAAGCATGTGATATAGGACCGTGACTATAGCCGATCTACAAGCATGTGATATAGGACTGTGACTATAGCCGATCTACAAGCATGTGATATAGGACCGTGACTATAGCCGATCTACAAAGCATGTGATATAGGACCGTGACTATAGCCGATCTACAAGCATGTGATATAGGACCGTGACTATAGCCGATCTACAAGCATGTGTGCTCGTAGATCGGCTATTTTCACCAGTTTTGTGCGACAGTCTTGTATGATGAAGCAGGTCTTTGCTTTTACGGAAAAAACATACGCATTTGAAAACTTGGGAGATACGAGGTTTCTGCCCGACAGTGACGATATTATAGCGAGCAATTGTTATTGAAGGACCAATTATATGAAGATAGGTTGTGAAACGGACCCCGCTTTAAGAAGCGCTGGCCTAATGCATATTAAACGGGGGGGTCCCTTTAAGAACCGCTGGCCTAATGCATATTAAACGGGGGGTCCTTGAAATTAAACAGGTTAAGATGCACTGGGTATAACAGTTCCACTCAGGGACCGGGGGGGGCCTCTTGAACTTTTTTCCTAACGAGATCCAAAGCCCTGGGTGTAATTAGAACCTGTCTGGGAGAGGAGGACAATTAAGTGAGGGTTGAGTTTTTTTTTTTCGTCCCCCAGGGTTTTTCCTCAATGGAGGCCCGAATTAGAAAAACGGCCGTGAAAAAAAAAAACGAAGATTGATGAGCTCAATGTTTTCCAAATGAGGAAGCCTTAAACACGTAATTAATTAATTACACCACGGAAATGAAGGGATCATCTGGATAGCGACTCAGACCAGAGTAGAGAGAGTAGAGTATGTATGCTAAATGAAGGGATCATCTGGATAGCGACTCAGACCCAGAGTAGAGAGAGTAGAGTATGTATGCTAATTACTCATCAGACCAGAGTAGAGAGAGTAGAGTATGTATGCTAATTACTCATCAGACCAGAGTAGAGAGAGTAGAGTATGTATGCTAATTACTCATCAGACCAGAGTAGAGAGAGTAGAGTATGTATGCTAAATGAAGGGATCATCTGGATAGCGACTCAGACCAGAGTAGAGAGAGTAGAGTATGTATGCTAAATGAAGGGATCATCTGGATAGCGACTCAGGCCAGAGTAGAGAGAGTAGAGTATGTATGCTAAATGAAGGGATCATCTGGATAGCGACTTGCAGGCCAGAGTAGAGAGAGTAGAGTATGTATGCTAAATGAAGGATCATCTGGATAGCGACTTGCAGGCCAGAGTAGAGAGAGTAGAGTATGTATGCTAAATGAAGGGATCATCTGGATAGCGACTTGCAGGCCCAGAGTAGAGAGAGTAGAGTATGTATGCTAAATGAAGGGATCATCTGGATAGCGACTTGCAGGCCAGAGTAGAGAGAGTAGAGTATGTATGCTAAATGAAGGGATCATCTGGATAGCGACTTGCAGGCCAGAGTAGAGAGAGTAGAGTATGTATGCTAAATGAAGGGATCATCTGGATAGCGACTTGCAGGCCAGAGTAGAGAGAGTAGAGTATGTATGCTAAATGAAGGGATCATCTGGATAGCGACTCAGGCCAGAGTAGAGAGAGTAGAGTATGTATGCTATGTCTTCGATTGGTAATTGGTGATGTAATACAGGCTACACACACACACACACACACACACACATATTGCTATGGCAAAACGCTGAGGAAAACACATTGCTATGGCAAAACGCTGAGGAAAAGTGGCTACAGACACACGCACAGCCACTCTATGGAGCGTTTTACCACCGCTCAAAAAAGAAAGAAAACGGTATCTTCATATTTCAACACTTTTACCCAACAAGGGGTCGGGTGTAAAATGCATTATAATCACATTTCTGACGCATTATAATGTGATTATGAAGAATTGTAACGACACCCCATAATATGTACAAAACTGATGCAAAACTGTTACTTCTCAGAAACCTCGTATCTCCAAGTTTCAAATGTGTATGTCTTTTGGTAAAGCAAAGCCCTGCTTCATCATACTAGACTGTCGCACAAAACTAGTGAAAACAGCCGATCTACAAGCACACAACGCCTCGCAATGCGAGGTGTTGTGTGCTTGTAGATCTGCTGTTTTCACTAGTTTAGTACATTTTATAGATGATAAATACAAAACGAACGGTTTTGGACATACAAGGTTTCCACCCGACAACGACAATATGCTATAAATATAAGGTGCTGGGAGTCAAAATTTATAATGTAGGTGTGCCTCGGATTAAAACCATATTCATGGGGTGCCCTGAGACAAAAAAGTTTGGGAACCCCTACCCTAGGGGGTCATCAGAGTTACTACAGGGGGTCCTCCAAATCTTTGATAGAACTTTTTTTTCTCCTTTTTTTATATTAAAACCAAATGTAGAAATGCTGCAGTGTATTTAAATGTGAACGTGACTCGATCCACTCATCATGTATTCACCATACATGTGAGGGTTTTATAGCGTGGAAAACAGATAACCTCGATCAAAATATATCGTCATTGTTGGGTGGAAACCTTGTATGTCCAAAACGTTTGTTTGGTATTTATCATTTTAAAAATGATTTAAACTAGTGAAAACAGCCGATCTACAAGCACACAACGCCTCGCACCGTGAGGTGTTGTGTGCTTGTAGATCGGCTGTTTTCACTAGTTTTGTGCGACGGCCTTGTATGATGAAGCAGGGCTTTACTTTGCGAAAAAAAAATTACACATTTGAAACTTGGAGATACGAGGTTTCTGCCTGACAGTGACGATATGCTAATTTCTTTTGCATTTGGCAGACACTCTTCTCCAGAGCGATTCTATCATTATCATCACACTGGGGTCTGTTGGTGTCTTCAGGAAGAAGCCGAACATCTAGAGAAGACCTGGGCATCGTGCGGCCCGGGGGCCGTATGCGGCCCTTTGGGTCACTCTGATCGGCCCTTGTAGGGTTAATGGCAAATTAAAAAAATTAAATAAACACCTTTTCTAATTTTACCTCTTTTACCTAGTCATGCATGGACTAAAGCTGCATTTATTTTATTTTGACGTTTTTTTTTTATTCACGTACATATGGACGCAATGCGTACATCAACGTGTGTGTGATCATTGGATCGTTGTCTGAATAACATACAAGCAGGTGGTCAGACTGGTCACACGTCAAGACCACCTGCCTTACCTTACCCATCAACAATGGCTAAAAAAAGCAAAGTCGATGCCGAATGCCGGGTTTTCAACACAAATTGGACTGCTGAGTCTTTGTTCACTGAAGTCTGTATCTTGCGGGGAGCACTGCCTTTTGGCCAAGCGGCCCTCCACAATATGTTCTGTTGTTCATGTTGTTCATGTTGTTCATGTTGTTCATGTTTTTCATGTTGTTCTGTTGTTCATGTTGTTCATGTTGTTCATGTTGTTCATGTTGTTCATGTGGCCCCATGGAAAAGATAATTGCCCACCCCTGATCAGGGGCGTCACACAAAATTCTGGGCCCTGGGTATAAGGATTCAGTGCGGGCCCCCCATGAATGTTAACTATTGAAAAATAGCAGATATACAAGCTCACAGCGCGGCACCGAGTGCCGCGCTGTGAGCTTGTAGATCTGCTATTTTTTTTAAATCGTGAAAATGTGTGCAAGAAACCTATGTCAAGGACCCCCAAGATGATATGTATTTTGCCATGGACCCCGATCTCAAAATATTTAGTTCCAGGGACCCCAGAAGCAAAATTTGAGTTAGAAATGTTTGCTTAAAAAATATACATATATTCAAAGATTTTCACACATTTTCACAACTTTTCAAAAATAGCAGATCTACAAGCTTGCAGCGCGGCACTCGGTGCCGCGCTGTGAGCTTGTATATCTGCTATTTTTCAATAGATAAATATTATGGGCCCCTCCACCTTGGGCCCCAGTAACTCAGTCCCACTTTCCTACCCCTTGTGACGCCCCTGCCCCTGATCTAGAGGGTGAAAAAAAGAAAAGAAAAAGAAGACTTTAAGTCCTATTTCAGCCCACATACTGCAGGCTACTCAACAGATCTCTGCATCAAAACACACAGAGGTTGTGCTTTTTTTTATCATGCGTGGTGCAAAAGGTCACTCATTTGAACTCCACCCGTGGCACAGCTTTGTGTGTGGGCGAAGCAAGCAAAGAGAGGGGGGGGGGGGGGCTGCTCCAGCCGCCCACTCACCCTTAACCTTTGACCCCTAGCTTCCCTGCCGTTCTCATGCCTGTCATAATGGGTGAACGTTCTGTGGAAAATAGAAGATGGTGTAGCTTGTTGCAGGCACATGTACACATACATAGACATCAAAGGGGGCTTGAGCCCCTGCCCTTTTAACTATCTGTTAAAAGTGCCCTCTCCAGACCATGAATGCAGTTTTTACTATGGTGAAAGAAATGCAAATGCCCCCTCTTTCCATGCCATACCTGAAGGCAGCATTCAAGAGAATTGCCTTGTCCAAACTCTCCTGAACTTGAATGCAGCATCTTATGGTGAAAGAATTGCCCTCTCTGTGTAGAAATCCATGCTGTTACGCCACATCTCCAGTATTCACTTGATTATGCTTAGTTCAGGGTGGTATCAAGCACCGAAAATAGCAGACCTCCAAGCTCACAACGTGTCGTGCTGTGACGCGTTGTGAGCTTGGAGGTCTGCTATTTTCGTTGTTTTCACCAAAAGGCCCTTTAAGAAATTTCAGCCCCTGCCTCTCTAACATTCTCTGCACGTCCCTGGACCCCAGTCAACATAGTATTGTTGCTTTCTGGCAGAAAGCTCTCATCAGGCAGTGATCACTGGTAGGAAGGTAACAAGGAACTTCTGAAGGAAAAGACATCTCGTGGCGCCGGGGATGCGCCTTGGGATGCGTCACGGATGACGCTCATCGATGGCAAAACTGGCACCGGAAGTTGGATGAAATACATTCTTTCTTTATTCTTTATTCTTTATTCTGATCCCCCATTAGCTTCCGCTGCTGTACATCATCATATCATAATATCATGATATCATGATATTATGATATTATGATATTATGATATCATAATATCATAATATCATAATATCATAACATCATGATATCATGATATCATGATATCATGATATTATGATATCATAATATCATAATATCATGATATCATGATATTATGATATTATGATATCATAATATCATATCATAATATCATAACATAATGATATCATGATATCATGATATCATGATATTATGATATCATAATATCATAACATCATAATAACATGATATCATGATATTATGATATTATGATATCATAATATCATAACATCATAATATCATCATATCATAATATCATAATATCATAATATCATGATATCATAACATCATAATATCATAATATCATATAACATCATAATATCATAATATCATAATATCATAATGTCATAATATCATATCATATTGTTGCTGTCGAGCAGAAAACTTGATTCTCCACGTTCAATCTTTTGGCTGAGAGGGTCGTTTCCCAACGCCTCTCAGCCGGTGTATACTACCCCGTAACCACTCGCCTCTTTTGGCTTATTGCTTTATTAAAACACTATAGGTCTGAACTGACTGGAACACAGAGCAGACACGGTTGATCAGTGCTATCTTAGTTTTAACCAGGGTCCTACAGTATAGTATAGTAGTGGTATATATAGTATACAGTATAGTAGTGGTATATATAGTATACAGTATAGTAGTGGTATATATAGTATACAGTATAGTAGTGGTATATATAGTATACAGTATAGTAGTGGTATATATAGTATATAGTATAGTAGTGGTATATATAGTATACAGTATAGTAGTCCTAACAGTTTACCAGTGGTGGGGGAAAAAAGTAGGCTACGCAAATGTTTTATTTAAAGGTCTCGTGACGTGCTGTTTTTACTAAACATAAATGTCTTCATCAGGGTCCTTTAAACGGGTATTAAAAGGTTTTAACTGAAAAGTCCACTCCAGTGAGCCATGGCAGGTTTTTTCTCTCTCTTTGTGTTCTGAGGCCTTTTCAGTTGCAATGAAAAATAAAAGCTTTTGCCTGCGGGTGGCGCCGTCGAGGGATTCTGCCTGTCAATCATCGCCTCTGCTCTTATTGTTGACTTGTACTTGGAGTCGCTGCAGGAACATGATGTCACAATATCATGATGTCACAGGAACATGATGTCACGATGTCATGATGTCATGATGTCATGATGTCACAGGAACATGATGTCACGATGTCATGATGTCACAGGAACATGATGTCACAGGAACATGATGTCACACACCTGAAATGGCTGATCTACAAGTTAACTTAGCCTGGCTTTGGGATTGTTGTTAAAAATGAAACGTAGCATTCATGATAAATCATTGTCCTAAAGCGTTGATGTCCTCACAAATATCGTTGTCGTCGGGTGAACACCTTGTATGTCCAAAACGGTTTGTTTTGCATTTTCCATTTTAAAACTGATTTAAACTAGTGAAAACAGCCGATCTACAAGCACACAACGCTTTGCACCGCGAGGCGTTGTGTGCTTGTAGATCTGCTGTTTTCACTACTTTTGTGCGACGGCCTTGTGTGATGAAGCAGGGCTTTGTTTTGCGAAAGAACATACAAGTTTGAAACTTGTAGATACGAGGTTTCCACCCGACAACAACGATATACTGATACAAACGCTTAGTGTATGTGTGCGTGTGTGCCTGCATGTGCCTGTGTGTGTGTGTGTGTGTGTGTGTGTGTGTGTGTGTGTGTGTGTGTGTGTGTGTGTGTGTGTGTGTGTGTGTGTGTGTGTGTGTGTGTGTGTGTGTGTGCGCATGTGCCTGTGTGTGTGTGCATGTGCCTGTGTGTGTGTGTGTGTGTGTGCGTGCATGTGCCTGTGTGTGTGTGTGTGTGTGTGTGTGTGTGTGTGTGCGTGCGTGTGAAAGCGAGAGGCCTCCAGAATGTTAATGACGTCGGGGAACGTTGCGTTCCGATGCACACAGGGAGCTTCCATCGCATATGTAATGTACAAAACAAATGCCTTATCTTAACCCTGCAAGGCCCAGCGTTGCTTTTTGGCAACATTTTTTAAATCATTTTTTATTATTTTATTATTAGTTTTCCTGTTCTTTTTTCACATTAACATCACCATTAAATCCTATTGTTTAGTATTACAATGCCATTGGCCACGATATTTGCATATAAATACCCCCCACAGAGGCTGACATTCACACCTCCCAGAGAAGTTGAAATTCCAGCGTCTGGACGAACAACATCTCACTTTTTAACTGAAGCTATTCCTCACTAAAACATAAGTAAAATGCCTGTAATATTTATTTTCGTGATCATTAGAATGTCTAGAACATGTACATATGTTATTATTGTGAAAAATATCCCCAAAATGCAAATTAGAGCATGATTTATGATTTATGATTTATGATTTATGGCTATAAAACCTTACAAAAACATTATTAATTTTTTAACATTACATTTTCTTGTGATTAGGACTCCACCTGATTTTTTTTTTTTTTTTTTTTGCCAGTAGAAATTAATTTGGGTCTTGGAGGGTTAAAGAGCGACCCTGCGGCTGGGGGGGGGGGGGGAGGAGGGGTTATAAAACCAACTTTGCAACACATTCCCCCCCCCCCCCCCCCCCCTCCGTCCCCCCGCCCAGGGGTGTCACACCAAATTCTGGGCCCCGGGTACAAGGATTCACTGCGGGGGTTTAACCCATTTAGACTTGGAACACGTTGTTATTACGCATTATTTTGTGCTTTAACTATTGAAAAATAGCAGATATACAAGCTCGCAGCGCGGCACCGAATGCAGCGCTGTGAGCTTGTAGATCTGTTATTTTTGAAAAATTGTGACATTTGTGCAAGTTTGAATATTTTCAAGTCCTTCTAAGGTTTTTCTTTTTGAAAAACCTATATTTTTCTATGTCAGTGGTGCTCAAACCTTTTCATGTGAAGGACCCCCCAAAATGATATGTATTTGGCCACGGACCCCCATCTCAACATATATATTCAAAGATTTGCACACATTTTCACGACTTTTCCAAAAATAGCAGATCTACAAGCTCCGAGTGTGCCGCGCTGTGAGCTTGTAGATCTGCTATTTTTCAATAGCTAAAGTATAAAACAATTAAGGCCCCTCCACCTTGGGCCCTGGTAACCCCCCCCCCCCCCCCCCCCCCCATGTGACGCCCCTGCTCTCAGCCCCCCCCCCCCCCGATCACAGCCCATTGAATAAAGAACATCTCCTGATAGATGAGCTCTCAGTCGTATGCATAATAATTATCATCTACCTGAACCTGCGCTGTCCATTACCTTCTGTCAGCTGATCCACTGCACCCACAAACAATAGGAACCAAAGGCCTGTGTGTGTGTGTGTGTGTGAGAGTGTGTAATATGCGTGCGTACATGTGCATGTGCACGAGCGCTCTCTGTGCAAGTGTTTGTTGCGTCTTGTGTGTGTGTGTGCACGTGCACACGTGAATCTGCACAATTTTGGTCTGGTTTGAGTGTGTTTTTTTTCCCCCCATTGAGTCTGTTTGTGTGCGTGCGTGCGTGCGTGCGTGCGTGCGTGCATGTGTGTGTTCATATGTGCAGTAAGGGTGCAACGGTTTACAAAATTCACGGTTCGTTTCGATATTTTGGTGTCACAGTTCGATACAAAAAAAATAAACAGAAATGTCCTTGATTTATAAATGTATTTTTATAACTACGTATTTTTTTGTTTTACCTTTGAACAATACGGTACCCACCCTGGCTCTAGGGTAGTGGTTCTCTAAGTGAGCTCTGCAGACCCCTAGGGGTCCTTGAGGGGGTCCCAGTGGAATGTGGATGTGGAGCGGTATTGTATTGTATTGTATTGTTCTGTATAGCTCTACCAATGAGCAGGGCATTGACACATTGAAACAGTTCATGTCACAAATTTTGTGCGTTTAGCGTTGACTATTGAATCTTAAAAGTCCTTGGCACAATATGTTTTCAGATGGAGTTTCTGTGGCCAAATACATATCATTTTGGGGGTCCTTGACATGAAAAAGTTTGAGCACCACTGATATAGAAACATAGTTTTTTCAAAAAATATTGAAATATTCGAAGATAGCGGCACAAGCTTGTAGATCAGATTTTTTTGAAGAATTGTGAAAATTTGTGCAAGTCTTTGAATGTATATTTCATATATCCCGGTTTTTCAGATATCCACATAGAAAAATATCTAGGTCCACACGACAAAGATATCTAGGTCTAAAATAATCTGAGTCCCAGACCTCCACTAGGGGGACAACTGGACAAGCACACACACAGTAAAGTCTTCAGAGATATCCGTGTTCCATGTCTACACCACGGATCCAGTGAATCACATATGTTTCAATGTCTTCACTTATTTATCCGGTTTCAAAAATATCCAGTTTCGCTGCCGAAATATCCAGCTTGGTGTGGCTGCAAGCCCCAACCGCACAAAGAAATGTCAAGCTTCAGAAATATCCAGCTCCGTGTTGCCGGCACCCAAGTCAGTCAGTCAGTGAGTCAGTCAGTCAGTCACCATGGCCATGTCACACCTTTCTGCCTCTCAGTCTCAGACTGACGACATGGGGCTGCTAATGAGATGTGATTATCTGGGCAGGTTCACCTGTGAGTTGGCAGGGTTGTAACACTGTGGTGCTGCCACACGTTGGCACGGTGTAACACTGTGGTGTAACACTGTGGTGTAGCACGGTGGCGCGTCCACGTGTTTCTGTGCTCACCACTTCACCGTTCAGCCAGACAGACAGCAGAGCTGAGACATAATGTTTACTGCCAGGCAAGAAACCTTGGATCTCCATGTTTGCATTTGTACTGTTCTGCTGTAAAGCCTCTTCTAGACCTGTTCTACAAATGACTTCTCAATCAGTGGTTCTCATTAACCTTTTCCATGCCAAGGACCAGGGGTGTCACACCAAACTCTGGGCCCTGGGTACAAGGATTCACTCACATATTTGTGCTTTAACTATTGAAAAATAGCAGATATACAAGCTCACAGCGCGGCACCGAGTGCCATGCTGCAAGCTTGTAGATCTGCTATTTTTGAAAAAAATGTGAAAATGTTTGCAAGTCTTATAATAAGAATAATTCAAATCCTTCTAAGGTTTTCTTTTTGAAAAACCTATGTGTCTATGTCAGTGGTGCTCAAACTTTTTCATGTGAAGGACCCCCAAAATGATATTTGGCCACGGACCCCCATTTCAAAATATTTAGTTCCAAGGACCACCCAGAAGCAAAAAGAGTTACAAATGTTCGCTTAAAAAAATCATATATTCAAAGATTTGCACACATTTTCACGACTTTTAAAAAATAGCAGATCTACAAGCTTGCAGCGTGGCACTCGGTGCCGCGCTGTTATTAGAAGTTTGCATGGGAAAAGGTACAGTGTCATGACATCACTGGTACAAGGTCAACTAAAAGGAGATCCTAGAAAAGCACTTGGCTTATTTACACAGGAAACGGTGTCATTTTTGTGGTATAGCAGAAGAACAAGTTTGACCCTTTGACTGACTTGACTCTGGGTCGAACGTGATCTCTGGCGCTGCCTCTGGTGTTGTAATTATGGACATCCTTAACGTTTATAAAGTATTTTCACAGGTACATTTAAGTGTGTGTGTCGTGATTATAAATATTTAACTTATGAAACCTATTATTAACATAGAGCCTTGATAACCACATATTCCCCCGTTTCCTGAAAAGTCAAGTTTTTATTTTGGACATACAAGGTTTCCACCCCGTCGGCACCGATATGTTTGCAGCGCTTGGCGTTTCCCTCCACCATAATGATCCATTCCAGTAGGCTACACTCCACCATAATGATCCATTCCAGTAGGCTACACTTCACCATAATGATCCATTCCAGTAGGCTACACTCCACCATAATGATCCATTCCAGTAGGCTACACTTCACACCATAATGATCCATTCCAGTAGGCTACACTTCACACCATAATGATCCATTCCAGTAGGCTACACTCCACCATAATGATCCATTCCAGTAGGCTACACTCCACCATAATGATCCATTCCAGTAGGCTACACTCCACCATAATGATCCATTCCAGTAGGCTACACTTCACCATAATGATCCATTCCAGTAGGCTACACTCCACCATAATGATCCATTCCAGTAGGCTACACTCCACCATAATGATCCATTCCAGTAGGCTACACTCCACCATAATGATCCATTCCAGTAGGCTACACTTCACCATAATGATCCATTCCAGTAGGCTACACTCACCATAATGATCCATTCCAGTAGGCTACACTCCACCATAATGATCCATTCCAGTAGGCTACACTCCACCATAATGATCCATTCCAGTAGGCTACACTCCACCATAATGATCCATTCCAGTAGGCTACACTCCACCATAATGATCCATTCCAGTAGGCTACACTTCACCATAATGATCCCATTCCAGTAGGCTACACTTCACCATAATGATCCATTCCAGTAGGCTACACTTCACAGCTGGCCCGGCCTCAAACACGGGCCGCTGTTTGTGTTTGCTAGCGTGTTTTCCTGTGAGTCAGCTGCTCGTGTCGTTATTTGCTGCTCGCGTCGTTATTTGCTAAATCAAGCAATAAATGATGTACAGTATGTACAGTATGTACAGTATGTCGCTAATTAAGATTTTTGGAAGTGGGGGGAGAATTGTCAGAGCCGAGTGGCAGCCGAGTGGCAGGTGCACAACAGCAAATCGGGCGCGTTTCCTGCGCGCCCTGCGTAGCGAGGTACTGCCACCACGGGGGAGGAGGAGGAGGGGGGGGGGGGGGGTAAGGGGGGTTGAGGGTTCGAATTCCACTGGGGTGTGAGGTTTGATTGACAGATCCACCAGCCAAATAATGTTTTTTTTTTTTGTTATGAAAAACGTTAATAATGAATTCAAACAATCTTTCAAAATGTCATAAATAAACAGTTAAATACATTCCACAACATGTAACTTGAAATGTAAAGTGAGTTACTAGGGCCCAAGGTGGATGGGCTTTAATTATTTTATACTTTAGCTATTGAAAAATAGCAGATATACAAGCTCACAGCACGGCACAGAGTGCCGCGTTGCAAGCTTGTAGATATAATATTTATTTTAAATTTGTGAGAAATGTGTGCAAATCTTTGAATATTATGTATTTTTTAAGCAAACATTTGTAACTAAAATGTTGCTTCTGGTGAGGCCCCTGGAACTAAATATTTTGAGATGGGGGTCCGACGGTCCGTGGCCAAATACATATCATTTTGGGGGTCCTTCACATGAAAAAGGTTTGAGCACCACTGACATAGAAACATACAGTAGGTTTTTCAAAAAACCTTACAAGGATTTGGAATATTCACGTCGTATATTTGCTATTTTTCAATAGTCAAAGGTGCAACACCCCTGGCCTGTACACAGTGCTTATAGCGTTCCACTGTTTTCTCCTCATGTTTCATTCTGGTATTTGTTGTTTGCCTGCACTGCAGCTTGGTCATATGTGTCTGCTTGTCGTCTGACTGACTCCCTGAGCACCGCAACGTTTGAGCTAGTCGTGAGGCGTCTCAATAATGGATTCCTTGTTTAACCGTTGACGACGCATTAATATGCCGTTGTCATACTGTACAATGAGAATATTTTGTCACCCCCCCCCCCCCCCCCCCCCATATTTCATATTCATATACAGTAACGTTACAGTCATTAAATAAGGAATTTCCATATCCCTGGGCTGACAGATTCCCTATTAACCCATTCAGAACGGGTACACATTTTGAGTATCATTATTTTATGCTTTAACTATTGAAAAATAGCAGATATACAAGCTCACTGCGAGCTTGTAGATCTGCTATTTTTGAGAAATCGTGAAAAATAGAATTTTGACCCGATTCTATAAGTGTCTTTTGAATCCTTCTAAGGTTTTTTGAAAAACCCTATGTTTCTATGTCAGCAATCTGGCCAGCCATCGTCAAAGAAAAGGTCCTTTCCACTTCAACTGGAGCTCAGTTAGCCTGTTCTTGAGAGACTATAGTAGTCTCTCAAGAAGTGGTTAGTTGTTCTCAAACCTTTTCACATGAAGGACCCCAAAATGACATGTATTTGGCCACGGACCCCCATCTCAGGGACCCCCCAGAAGCAAAATTTTGAGTTACAAACGTTCGCTTTGAAAATACATATATTCAAAGATTTGCACACATTTTCACGACTTTAAAAAAAAATAGCAGATATACAAGCTCGCAGCGCGCGCTGTGAGCTTGTAGATCTGCTATTTTTCACTGGTTAAAGCAGTCAATAATTCTGGGCCCTAAATGGGTTAATAAAACGTCAGAACAGGGTTCCATTGAACACACGCTGCTCTGACTGAAGCTCAATTTTCTGGCCTGTTTTCCATATCGTTGCTGTCGGGTCGCAGGCACATGGTGCACACATAGACCTCAAAGGGGGCTTGAGCCCCTGCCCTTTTATCCGTCTGTAACAAAGTGTCCTCTCCAGACCATGAATGCAGTTTTTACTATGGTGAAAGAAATGCAAATGCCCCCTCTTTCCATGCCATACCTGAAGGCAGCATTCAAGAGCATTGCCTTGTCCAAACTCTCCTGAACTTGAATGCAGCACCTTTTGTTGAAAGAATTCACCCTTTGTCAAGTCCCGCCCGGTGTCCCGCCCCTCTTCACACCCATTGGTTGCTGTGTCTTGGTGGGACACTCGATGGGACACTCCATCCACTACCATTTTAAGTTGTTTCGTATTGTTATTCTGTGTTCAATTCTAATTTCAAACTTCGTTTCAGTAAAATGGAGCTGCTCAGTGGCAGTATAGTGAGTCAGCATGTTTTTAAATGTTTTTACTCCTCCAAAAATTATGTTTTAGCAAATTTAACATAAAAAGGCGGAACCAGGGCGGGACAAGGCAGATAGAGCCTGCTGGTTGGTCAGTCAGGGACCAACCAGAAGGCTAACAAATCCAGAATTCACTTGATTAATGCTTAGTTCAGTGTGGTGTCAAGCAGTGAAAATAGCTGACCTCCAAGCTCACAATGCGTCGCGCTGCGACCATTTGTGAGCTTGGAGGTCTGCTATTTTCGATATGTCCACTAAAAGGCTATGTACCCTGAACCAATCAAATAAATACATTTTTTTTAAAAAGTATTTGAGGCGGGACCCTTCTCCATTCATTTTTATGCAAGTCCTGTGGCCTTAACCTAACCTCTATCCCTAAACCTAAACCCTAAACCTAACCCTAAACCTAACCCTAACCGTTGTGGGGACCTACTATTTTGTCCCCACACTGTCAGAGGTCCCCTGCAGGTGACTGTGTGAACATGTGTTTAGTCCCCATAAGTATAGCTGGACAAAGTCTCTCTCTCTCTCTCACACACACACACACACACACACACACACAACACACACACACACACACACACACACACACACACACACACACACAGGCTGCTCCCTTGTCAAGTGTGCATGTGATCTGGCATTGGATCAAATATCAATTGCACAACACATTGTAGCTCAATCTGTCCACCGTATTTGCCCAACACATGTACACACACGCACGCACGCACGCACGCACGCACGCACGCAAGCACGCACGCACGCACGCACGCACACACGCACGCACACACGCACGCACGCTTTTGTTTTTGTGTTTTTGTTTGTGTTTGTGTTTGTGAATAGCCTAGGCTTCATTCTAGCTTGCTTTGACTACGTATAGCCTGTCTATGTCATGGACAGGGGGTCCGGAACTCCTAGGGGGTCCTCAGACTACTACAGAGGGTCCCCCAAATTGGAGTGTGGTAGTATTCCTTTTTCTTATACTTATATACCTCCTACTTATATTGATCCCAAAAGACTGTCCATGGGGTCTATTAGGTAGAAATGCTCCTGTTGTCCAGTTTCCCCAGCAGAACCCAGCAGCTCTCATAGCATAGAGTGGAGCCTATAAGCCTTTCGCTTTTACACTATTTGTTGTGTTCAAAAGTGATTTTACCATTACAAACACATCCATGCCTTGGTTGTCCCACACAAGCCACCACAATCTCGTAAATAATGTTTTGGGGGTGAGCATTTGGCACAAGTGCCAATCAAAGTGATTGTACTGGCCAATCACAGGGCATCTTTTCCGGGACTTGGCAAAACATATAAAAGCATAACATCTGTTTAGCAGAGTGTGAGGGCTTGTGTGGGACAACGATGACACGGATGTGTTTGTAATGACAACTACTAAACCATTCATAAAAAACACTTTTGACCAAAACAAATACCGGCGTAGTTTAAAAGTGATAGGCTTATAGGCTCCACTCTATTCTATGAGAGCTGCTGGGTTCTGCTGAGGAAACTGGACAACAGGGGCATTTCTGCCTAATAGACCCCATGGACAGTCTTTGTAGGAAAATGAGCCTAGAAGTGATTTAGGGCGGAGTTGTCCTTTAATTATGAATCCAACAACGTGAATTCCATGAACAATCTGCGAAATAATGTTATACAATATGCAGTGGGGGGGGTCACTGCTTCATCTCTCTCTCAGCTAAGGGGTCCTTGGCCTGGTGTGATGCACAGTAAGCTAAGCAGGGAGAGATTGACCCTGTTAGATTGTTATTCCGCTGAAATATGGATACTTCTGGGTCTCATTATAACCCACTGACTCAGGGGTTGGTGAGGGAAGAAATTGCAATTCCGGCTGAATTTGGCTTGGGATTACGACGTTCCAGAGACCAAGCATTAATCTAAATGAACACTGGAAGAGCTTTGGGGACGTCCAAGTGTAGGTCTCACCGTTTACCAGAACACGGAAAATAATACCAACGTGGCACGATGTTAGAAAATATGAGACGACTTGACAAAATGGTTCTTCGCTGCGGAGGCGGCTTCACAACGCAGATTAGTAGTGTTGTAATTCGAGACAACCTTTAGAGTGAGACAGAGTCGAGACCAAATCAATTCTATGACCCTTGCTTTTAGCAAGGGTTCTGTCAGCATCCCTGATCTAAGTGCACGGGTGGGGGTGTAGGGGTTGATCAGGTTTTGGAGGTATGGAGGAGCCATACCTTTGGCTGCTTTGAAGGTCAGCATCAGTGTTTTGTATTTGAGGTTTTCTTAGTTGAGGGACCGAACTCAAGCCCTGCAGATTGGTTGTATAGCGTTTGTCCAGTAGCCTATACTGTAAGGGTTGCCAAACTGTTCAGGCCCCTCCAAAATAATTATGTTTGAACTTAAAATTGGAATTTGAACTCGAAGTTGAGTTTTGTTCTGACTTTCTTGTGCAAAACTACAAGCTCACAATTCCTCACACTTTTTGAGATAATATTAAAAATGTCTTGAATTGTCACTCAACTGTCATTCTAGGGACCCTGGCCTTGTATGAGTACAAATGCTCAGCCTTGCCGAGAACCACGATAGTTTTTCACAGAAGAAACTGTTATGCCCCGATTTTTATTTTGTGACCTTTTCAAGAGAAAGAAAAACGTGAAAATGGCTCACAACACACAAGGTTCTCAGTTGACCTTGTAGGCCTGCTATTTTCAGCACACGACATCGTTGTACAAGGGACCAGGGACGTGCTGGCCATTGGGAAAAGCGGGATAACTCCCGAACGGCCGGTTCATTCCCGGCCGGTCCAGGCCGGCCATTAGGAAAAAATAAAAAATAAAATGTTGGCCTTCGTTCCGTTTTGTGGGCTGGGCGGCCAACAAAGTAAATCGTCACTGTCGGACAGAAACCTTGTATCTCCAAGTTTAAAATGTATATATTTTTTCGCAAAGCAAAGCCCTGCTTCATCATACAAGGCCGTCGCACAAAAGTAGTGAAAACAGCAGATCTATAAGCACACTGTGTGCTTATAGATTGGCTGTTTTCACTACTTTAAAGTTGTACTATGTAACTTTTTTTATAAAACAAATCTTAAAATTCTCCTAACTATTAAATCACAAAAGTTTTAGAAGATCCGCGCCGTGAATTTCAGCCTGTAAAGCCTTCTCTATATGTAAACTGAGATCCTTGCCGTGGACCGGATCTCGCGCCAAAATTGCGTCATCACACTACCGGCCAATCACAGCGAGGGTTATACAACTGCCGGCCAATCACAGCGCATCTTGAAGTGGGGTCGCTATGGCAGCCATATTTGTTGTCGCCCGTTTGTACCATCCCTTCTCTAGGTAATTTCGCCTACCAGGCAGGGTGAAGGCGTCCGTATCTCTGGAATTACTGAACGCACAGGAACAAGGGACCCCTTAAAAGATAGATCTCAGCGAGGTGGAGGCAGACGCGGGGGTGTGAAGGTACGAAAAACGGGCGAAAGACGCGAACGCGACCGCGGTTTGCTATAGGGCTAATGACCACTAGTTGGGCATCTTACACAGTATAGCTTTAAATCATTTTTAAAATGATAAATACAAAACAAACGTTTTTTTGACATAGGCCTACAAGGTTTCGACCCGACAACGACAAAATATAACTCATGTAATTGGCCCACTGGCTTGTCACTTGTCATGATCTGAAATGGCAAATCTTTGAGTAGCAGCAGCGCTATAGAGAGAGATCTCTCTCTATAGCGCTGCAATGAGGGCCTCAACAACTCTTTTTCCCGGGCTGAATCAGGGGCCCAGCACGTCCCTGCAAGGGACCATGAATCAGGCCTCAGTCACACATACAGTAGCATCTCTCTCCACATGTCCCCAAAGAATACATTTATATTAGGGGTGTAACGATACATTTTCTTTTTAGATTTTTATCCCACGATTTTGTAACCCATTTTTTTCACCCAGTGCCAGTTGCCTATGTAATCCTGGTTTCTGCTCTCCCTCTGCCGTGCCTGGGGAGACAACGGACTGACCTCATGCTTCCTTCAGTGCACGAGGAGTCCAAGTTGCTTCTTTTCACCTGACAGGGGGGATTTCCCCGGCTGGCCAGGGGGAGGCAGTGTAGAGACCAGGATTAACGATACATTTTAACAGCGGCACGATACACATCACGATACATGGTTGACGATACGATACAAGGACGATATTGGTTCATTCATGGCGATACGATACGATTCAATTCAATGATTTAAAATCGATATAGTAACTGTTTAGCAAAGAAATTAAATCTGTGTAAAATGTGTAAAATCTATTATTATGGAAGTAAACGCTGTGATTATCTAGTAAATACATGGACATTATATTTCAACACATATGGACAAACCCACCTTGACATGAACACAGAGATTACACACATTTATTTAGCTATATGGAATGGAAAGGTAATTAGACCCCTCTTTTTCATTTTCCCTCTTAAAATTGCCAAAGGCACAAATACTTAGTTTCCATACAATCAATTATTTGCACTGCAAAACGATTCGATACCGATTAGCTTTTTTTATTGATTTCTTTATTGACATATTGGCATACACATAGCCAAAAGGATGAACATAAGAAAGCTGGTAGGCTTATTTCCATTATGGTCCTTTCCAATACAATATAATACAATAATACAATAACACAGTACAACAATATTCTCTAAAAGCATCTTACTGTTGCAAATGGGACATAGTTATAGTTATAAAAATTGTCTTTTTTCATTTAGCCATCTTTTGTGTGCAGATTTAAAAGTGTCCTTTGCTGCATTGTAAACGATACGATACGATTCAAAGCCAAAGCGGTACGATATGTTGCTTTTGCAAACGATATTGTAGATCATTGCAAATTAAAATAGATTTTTTGATTCAGTTACTATATCCTTACGCCCCTAATTTCTCTCTCTCTCTCTCTCTCTCTCTCTCTCTCTCTCTCTCTCTCTCTCTCTCTCTCTCTCTATATATATATATATATATATATATATATATATATGGTCATAATACAGTATACTCCTATACCACATTCAATAGTCGTGGTTGAATTCATGGACAGTTTCTCCTGTACTGTACTGTGCTTTTCTCTCCCCTGCAGGAGCAGCAGAGCGCCCCCCCCCCCCCCCCCCTCCCCCCCCTCCCATCCAGAAGAATAAGCACTGAACGCTGAAACAACGCCTGCAGCCATGAATGCAGAAGCCATGGTGAGTGCCCCCCCCCCCCCCCTCCATCTGTACAGTACAGTACAGCGTGTGCGACGTGCGTACAGAACAGACTCTTATACACACAGCAGCATCCATTCAAGCTGCTGTTTCCTCTCATAGTGTTGCTGTCTGGACAGAAACCTTGCATCTCCATGATTCTAACCTTTTTATAGTCACTATCGGGGGCAGAAACCTCGCATCTCCACGATTCTATAACCTTTTTATAGTCACTATCGGGGGCAAAAACCTTGCATCTCCACGATTCTATAACCTTTTTATAGTCACTATCGGGGGCAGAAACCTCGCATCTCCACGATTCTATAACCTTTTTATAGTCACTATCGGGGGCAGAAACCTCGCATCTCCACGATTCTATAACCTTTTTATAGTCACTATCGGGGGCAGAAACCTTGTATCTCCATGATTCTATAACCTTTTTATAGTCACTATCGGGGGCAAAAACCTTGCATCTCCACGATTCTATAACCTTTTTATAGTCACTATCGGGGGCAGAAACCTTGTATCTCCATGATTCTATAACCTTTTTATAGTCACTATCGGGGGCAAAAACCTTGCATCTCCACGATTCTATAACCTTTTTATAGTCACTATCGGGGGCAGAAACCTTGTATCTCCACGATTCTATAACCTTTTTATAGTCACTATCGGGGGCAGAAACCTCGCATCTCCACGATTCTATAACCTTTTTATAGTCACTATCGGGGGCAGAAACCTTGTATCTCCATGATTCTATAACCTTTTTATAGTCACTATCGGGGGCAGAAACCTCGCATCTCCACGATTCTATAACCTTTTTATAGTCACTATCGGGGGCAGAAACCTCGCATCTCCACGATTCTATAACCTTTTTATAGTCACTATCGGGCAGAAACCTTGTATCTCTTTTGGACATACAAGGTTTCCAACCGACAACGACGTTATGTAAACCAATAAGACACCCTAAGGGCGAAAAGCAAACCGCTTGCTGCGCTGCAACATCAGAGTCTGACACAATATGTCCATATATGGGCATTCCCAGATGTGGGCTTATAATATTGATGACATCAGGGATTTCCGTATATGGGCATAAAAGGGACAAGGACGGAATTAATTTCCAAGTGTGGTTGCTGTGATGCGAGTCACACTTGCAAATGAATTATGTCCATGTATGGAGCGTGACGTGAGGTGTGACTGACTGAAGCACAGGTTTCCATAGTAAATGCGACCTACGGTCACGAGACGGAAAAAAAAGTCCATATTTAAAGAAATTGATTTATATATATTTTTTTAATTTACCAGACTGTAAACCACAAAGTAGAAGTTTTGAATCTGTTAAATTCTTAATGTACTCCCCCCTCATTTTGTTGAATTATATTGTTTTACTTAACTCATATATATTAGGAATTATAAGACAATACTTTTGTAAAAACAGTATATCTCCAGCAATATTCAGCAGACAAAGGGAGCAGATAACATTAAAACAGACTATTGAACATTTGCATTTGTTATATTGTTGATGATGTACTGACATATTATCTTGTTTATTATTGTGATGTTATCTGCTTATTGTAAGTCGCTTTGGATTAAAAGCGTCTGCTAAATGCCTAAACTGTAAACTGTAAACTGAACAAAATGAGGGGGGAGTGCATTAACAATTTAACAGATTAAAAATGACTAGTTTGTGGTTTACAGTCTGGTAAATCAAAAAATATCAATATAAAAAAAAAATGAAATATGGACTTGGAATGTTATTCGTCTCAGGTACTCGATTAACGATCCTACTTAATCATACCACAGCGTCACACAAAAGCATCAAAAGCAGCAGAGCTCGCCGTTAAGCCCTTTGCACACAGGACAGTTGCGTTTTTTTCGTTTGCGGCATGAATAAAACGCATTGGATTTGGTGTGCAAGGCTGTGCGGAATCGGCGCTGCGGATCCCAAAAGGAGTGATGAGTTTTTTACCGCATGCGACAAGACGCACGAATCGAACTGGTTTCGATCAAGAAAAAAACGCACGGCGGCAGCCACTCGTCGCACGGCTAATTCAGAGCCGGTGTGCATGAGGTCGTAGAGAATCATTGTTTTCTTTTCAAAAAATTATATTGTCCGTTTTATCCGTGCGGTTAAACGCGCCTGTGTGCAAAGGGCTTTATCGTTGCTTTTGCCCTTTTTGAATTTAATAATGAGGTTTCCACCCGACAGAGGCGATATCAATATATTCCCATCTGAGATGAGAAATGCATTGTTTAATATTTCATGATGATTGCAGTTGCGTAAGATATTATTCCCTCCCCCCCCCCCCCCCCTTCCTCCCTCACATATAGAGGCTATTTGGGCAAATAATGTGACAACGTAAAGCACACACAAGTCTCTTCTCGTACCGTTATGTGATTCCACAGGCTGTGGCCTCCGTTCTTTTAGCTGCGTCGTCACGTTGATGCGTTATGTGATTCCACAGGCTGTGGCCTCCGTTCTTTATGTGATTCCACAGGCTGTGGCCTCCGTTCTTTTAGCCGCGTCGTCACGTTGATGCGTTATGTGATTCCACAGGCTGTGGCCTCCGTTCTTTTAGCTGCGTCGTCACGTTGATGCGTTTTAAACCGTCGCTTTACGTAACAGAGATTTCACAGAGACTTTGAGAGCGACAGCTGGACATACACAGAACACTTTGGGAAGTGGGTCCTCGTCAAAATAAAACGATATAGGATTCAGGTGAAAAATGCAGGTTCTGCACTCTGCATAACGACTAAATTGGGAAGAAAAAGATCTTGTAGATCTGCTATTTTCACTAGTCTTTGTGCGACAGTCTTGTGTGATGAAGCAGGACTTTGCTAGACACAAAAAACGTACACATTTGAAACTCAAGATACAAGGTTTCTGTCCGACGGTGACGATATCCTACATGTGGACAGAAACCAAGTGATAAGGAATGTGAAGGGCACCACCCTTCTACCACCTCTCCACCACCAGAACTAAACCCTTCTACCACCTCTCCACCACCAGAACTAAACCCTTCTACCACCTCTCCACCACCAGAACTAAACCCTTCTACCACCTCTCCACCACCAGAACTAAAATGTGGGGTCCCTCAAGGGAGCAGTTTAGGTCCTCTTTTATCTTTATTTAATGACATGAAGTGAGCCATGTGATCCTTCTGATGCTTCAGCTCTCCTATAGACCATATTCACACTGCGGCCATCTTGGATCACATGACTTCCTGGCAGCCTGCATTACAAACCATTGTGAACAATGGAGCGATGGTCCCAACATATGAGTTCTATTCAACCAATTTATTTTTACCAAATTGACAAATGGGCAGATGACAACATCAACATCCCCAAAATGATTAAATAGAAGGGTACATCCACAATATTCATGGAAGTTAGATTACACTGTTAACTCTGTACAAAGACTTGCTACAGTATCTGTGCAGACTAGTGCTTGCTCTGCCATCATATAGTTAATATTACTGTATCGTGATTTTTGCATATTAACCAGGAACAATCTAACAACAAATAGTTAATATGATGGTGGAGCAAGCACTGCACAGATAGCAAGTCTTTGTACACAGTAAGGTTGCAACCAAACTTACCTTGAATATCGTTACCATGGATGTAATCAATCTACTGTAGCCCTTCTATTTAATCATTTTGGGGATGTTGATGTTGTCATCTGCCCATTTGTCAATTTGGTAAAAAGAAATTGGTTGAACAGAAGTCATATTTTGGGACCATCGCTCCATTGTTCACAATGGTTTGTAATGCAGGCTGCTATCCCAGGAAGTCATGTGATCCAAGATGGCCGCGGTGTGAATAAGGTCTATAGACCCTCATCATGACAAATGTGAGGCAGATGAACTGCTTAGTTTAGAACTCCCTGGTTAGTGGATCTTCTTCTTCTTGGTAAAACTCTTTGGGTTCTGATGTAAAACTGAACAAGTCTCTGGGATTCAGAGTGGTCCAGTGTAGTAGGTGACTTTGAAGTTCCAGCCAAGGAAGCAGTTAATTAGTTAGGCTGAATAATATTGGACAAACTATATCTCGAGAGAGAGAAATAGTGTGCGCCACTGAAAGTTATCTCAAAGGTTAATCAAAGTTTTCTCGCCAGAACATATCCACTTTTATAAATAAAAGCGCTCTCGAAATATATGTTTTTTATTACGCATGCACATCCCGCTATAAGTTCTCTTGAGATTTAGAAAAAGAAGAAGCTGCAGATCTCTCAAAGTAAATTAGATTGGTTGATCCTTAAACTCCATCCCAGATCTTCACCTTCTCCCAGATAAGTATACGTTAGCCTCGGCGTGGAGGAGAGCGTATCACATATTAAAATGTATAACGGTTCGCAGCATTGTAAACAGTATGGTACCCAACAGTGGTGTAAAGTAACAACCTACATTTACTCAAGTAGCCTACTGTACAAGTTTGAGGCATTTTTATACTTTTATACAACCGGTACTCCGTAGTGACCTCATTTTGTGGATCAGGGAGTTTCTGAGAGAGAGAGACCCCAACACCACATGGATGTGTTTTATCCCCTCTATTATTCTCCCTATACACAAATGAGTTGAAATATAACAACACAGAGTTTTCTCTTATAAAGTACGCTGATGATATGGCATTGGTTGCCAGTCCTTCCTACACATTGCTACGTGGTTTGAGGGGATATACAACGTCATGTCACAGAAGAAGAGTCAGAATTTAGAGCGAATATTAAAGTTGTACTGCATGTGTTCCTGACGTTATCTTGAGTTGTAACAATAACAGAACAACAATACACAACCAAAGCAGTGTGACTGCTGACTGTCTTTGAAACATCACAATGTAACGCCGTCTGTAATCATCATATAACAGTAACGCACGTCACTGGTGCATCCTTGGTATCTTAATGGTGACGTCGCGGACCAATCCTTGTTATTTTCATCCTAGCATGAAGCTTTGCCACTTTGTTCATGGAACGCCGAACGCTAGCTTCACATTGCAGCGCACCGTTCTCAAGGACGCATCATGCGGACTCTAGACTACCTCCGGAGGTGGTCTAGGGGCCAGCGTTTCTGAGGACAGTACGCAGGCTTCACACTGTCAAAACATCTGCCAAGCAGCCTCCAGAACACACCGAGACCGCAGTGTGAATCTGCCCTGAAGCAGGCGGTTAAGTGGAATTATGGTTCCCTGCAAAGCTTTAAGTCTATTAGCGATATTGTTATTGTTACCCTATAGAGCTGGGTTAATGGTCTATTGTTATTGTTACCCTATAGAGCTGGGTTAATGGTCTATTGTTATTGTTACCCTATAGAGCTGGGTTAATGGTCTATTGTTATTGTTACCCTATAGAGCTGGGTTAATGGTCTATTGTTATTGTTACCCTATAGAGCTGGGTGAATGGTCTATTGTTATTGTTACCCTATAGAGCTGGGTGAACGGTCTATTGTTATTGTTACCCTATAGAGCTGGGTTAATGGTCTATTGTTATTGTTACCCTATAGAGCTGGGTGAACGGTCTATTGTTATTGTTACCCTATAGAGCTGGGTTAATGGTCTATTGTTATTGTTACCCTATAGAGCTGGGTGAATGGTCTATTGCAGGGGTCCCCAAACTTTTTCCAGTGAGGGCCACATAACTTTTCCCTTCTCTGATGGGGGGCCAGGGTCAGTTTGTAACAGAAAAAGTGTGACGATCGCAGGGGTGCCTATCGCAGGGGTTCAACGCGTCTGGTGACTGTACTCGCCTTGACTTACGGCATTAAAGACATCTTTCTTCTCGGGACACACCTCCTCCACAACAACATTCAAACATTTCTTGACAAACTCTCCCTCAGTGAAAGGTTTACCGCCGCTTGCGATCAGCTGAGCAACACGAAAACTGGCCCGAACTGACGATTGGTTCAGCTGAGTTTGGCGTACAAATGTAGTCTGCTGAGCTAACAGTCCACTTTTTAGCTTTGAGAGTTTGTCTGCTCGCATTTGGCCTTGCAAGCTATCATACTTGTCTTTGTGACGGGATTCATAATGTCGGCGCAGATTGTATTCTTTGAATACCGCCACCGTGTCTTGACAGATGAGACAAACAGCCTTTTCTTTGCATTGAACAAAAGGATAATCGTGTGTCCACTGCGGGTTAAATACCCTGCATTCTGAATCAATTTCTCTCTTAGTCTTACCCAACCTTTTTGCCATTATTCCGTTCTGGGGGCTCACGTTCACGTTCTATGACTGGGGCAAAGTGAGGTTGTAGTAGCAACATTTATTTTATTTTTTTTGCGTCATTGTTCAGGCGGCCGGGTAAAATGTGGAGGCGGGCCGTGTCCGGCCCCCGGGCCTTAGTTTGGGGACCCCTGGTCTATTGTTATTGTTACCCTATAGAGCTGGGTGATCAGAACGGTAGCTGGACATAATCACCATCATAGTCCAGCTGCAGCAGGTTCCATATTTCCCATATTGTTATAGTAGTGTTTACCATTTCAGCTGTTTCTTTAGACAGTTATGTGCATACTGTATGTTTTGTGCATACTGTATACCAGAGGTCTTCAACGTTTTCAGGCCAAGGACCCCTTAGCTGAGAGAAGCAGGGACCCCCTCTACATTATTGTATAAATGTGTGATGCAGATTTTCATGGATTTCATAGATAGATTCATAGACTTGTTTGACAGCACTGTCATCAGTCTATGTTGGATTCATGTTAATGTGTATGACAGACATTTAACCACTTAAATCGTCCATATTTTGTAAACTTGACCTTTCACTCTGTACTTGGTCTGCTCTTTTTTTTTACCTCTACCACCAAATCCGAAAATAGCCAATCTACAAGCTCGTAGTGCTTGTAGATCTGCTATTTTTGGCTAATGTTCTCCTCGGAATAGGGATGCGAGGGTTCAAGTTGTTCATTTAAAATAATCATCCTATCACACAAAGATTTGACAGGCCCCCCTGTAGTAACTCTGAGGACCCCCTATAGGGGTCCCGGACCCCCTGTTGAAGACCCCTGCTGTACACCCAGCATAGCAGAGGGGCAGTCATTTCGGAAAGCACAGCTTTAGACCAGCCCTGAAATTACTTTTTTTCTTTTTCTCTAAAATGTGATAAAGCCACAAAAGCATTTCATAAATATCAGGCTACATTTCACTTAAACGCCAGAGCTTAACTCTGCATGTAAATAAGACTTTTTTAAATGAATGTGAAGAGAAACCTTTTGCAGGTTACATCTAAAAGGCTGAATTTCTCAGATCTAGTATTTATGCATGGCATAACTCTATAAGCCATATCTACAAAACTGTTGGGTCAATCTTCACAACCAATATATCATTTTGTAGCTGTGATTCGGTCACAATGAAATGAAAAAATGAAAATGAAAAAAAAAAATTCAATGGCTGTGTTCGGTCACATATATCCGTGAAGAAAACAATTCAAGTCATGGTAGATCCGAGCAGAGAAGTGTTTTTTTTTTGTCTGTGAGATGTTGAGCGGATGTTGGTATATGATCTGAACACAAAACATATACAAGACAGATCTATCGTCAGGTTTCATTTTACACAAGTACAAAGCCAACGGATTTCGACTCTTATTCGACGAAATATCAAAGCGTAGCAATACCATAACAGTAGAAACACCAAACTATAAACTAAACTAAAGAAAAAAAACATATATACGTATATACAATAACAGCTGCCACAACCACAATGTAAGGGGCCTTTGTGTCGGGTGCAAGAAGTGCATGTAACAAAAGGCACCTTGCCTTTGCTGCATTTGTTGTTGTGGTGGCAGGCAGGCAGGCAGAGCGGGGTGGGAGGAGGTGATCTTTAACCCATTTAGATCTAGAATTATTGACTGCTTTAACTACTGAAAAATAGCAGATATACAAGCTCACAGCGCGGCACCAAGTTCCGCGCTGCGAGCTTGTAGATCTGCTATTTTTGAAAAATCTAGATTTTCTTTTTCAAGTCTTTGAACATATCTATTTAAAAGCGAACATATGTAACTAAAATATTTGCTTCTGGGGGGTCCCTGGAACAACATATTTCGAGATGGGAGTCTGTGGCCAAATACCTGTAATTTTGGGGGTCCTTGACATGAAAAAGTTTGAGAACAGCTGATTTAGAGGAAGGATTTAGAAGTCGGGTCAAAGATCGGGTCAAAGATATTCAAAGACTTGCACACATTTTCAAGATTTTTCAAAAACAGCAGATCTACAAGCTCGCAGCGCGGCACTCGGTGCCGCGCTGTGAGCTTGTATATCTGCTGTTTTTCAATAGGTTAAAGCATGAAATAATGGTTAAAGTGGTCAAAATCGAACGCGACTCGGCGTGTTCCGGGTATTTGAGAGTTAAGTTGTGAGTGAAGCGGTTTCAAACGGAGCTGCTGTCACCTCCGGGTTCTTCCTGTTCTCGGCTCCAACGCGGCTTAAAAGCCTCAAATCTGGCACGCACGCACACACACACACACACGCACGCACGCACGCACGCACGCACGCACGCACGCACGCACGCACGCACGCACACACGCACGCACACACACACACACACACACAAAGCATATTGTTGTTGTTGGGTGGAAACCTTGTATGTCCAAAGCCGTGTGGAAAGCCGTGTGGAAATAGCCGATCTACAAGCACACAACGCCTCGCACAGCGAGGCGTTGTGTGCTTGTAGATCGGCTGTTTCCACTAGTTCTGTGCGGCGGCCTTGTGTCGGATGAAGCAGGGCTTTGCTCTACCAGAAAACGTGCACATTTTGAAAGTTGGAGATCCGAGGTTTCTGCCCGACAGTGAGGATATAGAGTCCCAGATAGACAACCCCGCAGAGCAAATCCATTTGCACGGCAGCTACTTTTCCCTCATTGGTGAGAGTTTTATTCAAAACCACATTTCTGGGAGGAACTTCCAAGTTGGTGCCGCTGAGAATGAATGTGTCTCTCTTTTACCCAGGGACGTACAGAGAATGTTGGAGAGGCAGGGGCTGACATTTCTAAAAAGGGCCTGTTGGTGGAAATATGGAAACTAGCAGACCTCCAAGCTCACAACGAGCCACGCTGCGACAGCAAAGATATATCGATATGCAAAAGCAAATATCATACGTTTTGGCTCTGGATATCGTAGCGTTTTACAGAGCAAATAATCGGCATCGAATCAGTTTGCAATGCAAATAATCGATTGTATGGAAACTGAGTATTTGTGCATTTGTGTATTTAGCAATTTTAAGAGGGAAAATGAAAAAGATGGCTCTAATTACCTTTCCATTCCATAAAGCTACTCTTGGTCTATCGATAAATGTGTGTAATCTCTGTGTTCATGTCAAGGTGTGGGTTTGTCCGTGTGCTAAAGAATCACAGTGTTCACTGTTTACTTATCCATAATAATATATTTTCCCTCAAAAACCTGCTCTATTGACACTTTTCACACAGATTTAATGTCTTTGCTAAATAGTTACTATATCGATTTTAAATCTTTGAATCGTATCGTATCGCCATGAATTAACCAATATCGTCCATGTATCGCATCGTATCGTCAACCATGTAATGCGTATCGAATCGTTGTTCAGATGTATCGTTACACCCCGAATTCACCCAAAACATGCCCAGAATAGAGATTCTAGGGTTCATTTGATCAGTCAGTCAGTCAGTCAGTCAGTCAGTCATGTAACACATTAATGTATGTGGTTGTTATGTGGTTGCTGCTTCTAATTGAAACATGCCACTGCTGTCTTCCTTGGCTTTACAACCATTTAGCAGGTTAAGTACCATGCATAGTAGTACACAAGGACCGCAGGAATACACAAGAAACGGAGGTGGAGAGTCATTTAATCCGGTTGCTCCGTAGCTCCGTACATAATTGTCTCTGTCCGTAACCTTACGGACAGCACTCAACCCGACGGATTAAAACCGATAAAGACGTACGTACGCTTGAACTACCCGTGGCGAACTTTTGTCAACCGTGGCAGTAGTGAGGACAATTACTTATGACAGTGGTTCTGAAACTATGTGTCCCAA
>NC_137823.1:63425125-63502366 GCF_963921795.1 Nannobrachium achirus
TTAAACATTTGTATTTATTGATGGACATTAGATTTTTATTTGTGAAATTTGATTTGTGAACCTTTTTTAAATGTGGGAAATTAAAAGAAAACTGGGATATTTACTCGAGCACCTGCTTTTCTTACCCAAAACACTTACATGTTGAATAATGTAACCAAGGTTAACTGCCAGCATAGTCAGAATGTTTCTTTGACCAAGTCTGTGTTTGCTGAAATGTCAAAGTTGTTTGCTTTCCTTCCAGACAAACAAATACAAGCCAGGAACATCAGAAATAGAATGATAACCGTAACACAGAATATTGATGGTGGCAAGTCATTTTTACAGGCCTGACCTGAGGACATCGAAACGTTGTCACTCGTGCCTGCACCCTGTAAATAATAAATAATAAGAAAGGTGATAAAACCACATCCTCCCCTGGATGATGATGCGTACGTCCAGAGGCCAATGAACTCACTTTTTCTGAGCCTAATTATAAAAAAAAAAAACTACTGATTAAAGAAAAAACACTGAATGTTTTTTGTTGTAATTGAGGTCAAGAAACATAAAAAAACATTACAATAACAAAAATATATATATTTTGATGTCATATGACCTTTAAAGTTATACCATGTAACTTTTTTTATAAAACAAATCTTAAAATTGTCCTAACTCTTAAATCGCTAAAGTTTTAGAACACCCACTCCGTTATTTTCAGCTTCTGAAGCCTTCTCTTTATATATTTTCTTCTAGCAGTGACAGGGGCGGGATTTCCCGGCAAAATGACGTCATCATACACTACCGGCCAATCACAGCGAGGGTTATACAGCGCATCTTGAAGTGGGGTCGCTAGCTATCACAATAGGGCGGCCATATTTGTAGGCGCCCGTGTGTCTCTATCTATACTCGGGTGAAACACTCCGTTTCTCCGGAATGCCTGAACGCACAGGAACCAGGGACCCCTCCAAAGATAGATCTCGGCGAGATGGAGGCAGACGCGGGGGTGACGCGGGGGTTTGAGGCCCGGTCCGCGGCGAAAAACGGCCGAAAGACGCGGACGCTACTGACCACTAGTTGAGCAACTTACACAGTATAGCTTTAAACCTGCGATGACTGCAGTGAATAATATACCAATCATTGCTACATGTCTTGTGCTTGTGCACACTGCCAGTATAGGCTACAGAAGATGATCTTCTATTTTATTCCCCACATAATGTTTTAAAATGTCCCTAATATGTATCTAAAGTCAATGGGGCTCAGATCGGTCTGAATCCTTGCCCAAATTTGGAGTTATGACATAGATATGTCATAGACGACGGACCTCATAGATGACTGACGTCATCGATAAATGACATCACAGGCTGGCCAGGACAGAATTTGTTCCCATGTGAATCCTAGATACAGCGTTCCATTTGTATTTTTCCTGTCTAGACCCTCCTGTCTTTCAAAGTCCTGGCATTGAAAAGTTTTATTAAGAATTTTAGAAGTGTTTTACACTAAATTGTCAGTCCAGGTTGTAGCCTCGTGTCTGAAACATCTTTCATATAAAAGTATTGCACCACATCCATCATCTCATCCAAAGGCATCAAAGATGAATACACTCCATAAATTGTCACCATCCTTTCATACCAGCTATCACAGCTCCGTTTTATTTTTTATTTTTTACACAAAGTGGTAGATATTAAAGCAAAAAGCCACAAGAGGCGAGTATTTTACACCGGCTGAGAGGCGTAGGGAAACACGAGGCGTCAGCCGAGTGTTTCCAACCCTCTCAGCCGGTGTATACTCCCCCGGTAACCACAAGCCTCGCGTGGCTTATTGCTTTTCTAAAACGGTCACAATATTGCAACATGAAAATAATTCTAAGCGTTCCAATATTAAAGAAAAAAGTACACTTCTCCGCCACCAGGAAGAGACATTTCCTTGTTTACCAGCCACATCCCAGGAACGGAAGCCAGTGTGTGTTTATAAAGTCACGTCATTCTTTTTGCCAAAAAATAGGGAAACAACACATGTGTTAGATCAGTCTCATGTTAAGAACCATATTCGATCCATACACATGTTTATTTTCATCCAGATTTAGCTGCTATGTGGGTGAACATCACATCAAAAACGCTAGCATAGCAACCTAAGCTAAACAGCCGAGTGGTGCCTGGAGAATAGAGGGCGCTTGTTGCCTTTACAAGCCCCGCCCGGAGCCATTCAGTCACTGTCCTATGCATGCGGGCGGTGCTTAGAAGCACCCGCACGGCAGGATTTGAGAGAAAATCAAACGCTCGCTTCTCTAGTTCAGCCTCACGGCTCTGTGGAAAGAAATAACGCACCTGGCTTTGATATAAACTGATTCAAGGTGATGGTTATTATAGTCTCAGATACCACGGCAACAGGCCAATCAGAATCAAGGAATGGAACTAGCCGTTTTAGAAAAATTCATAATCACCCTTTAGCCCAGATCAAGATCTAACTGATATCTCTTTGCTATCGGGTGGAAACCTTGTATAATATGTCCCAAACTGTTTTCAGGAAATGGAAAAGTGTTTTGACGCTATAACGTGACGGGCCGCGTGGCGCTGTCGTATGAACAAGTAGGACGCCGATTTACGAAAACGATTCAAAAAGTTTGTATTTGGAGATGAGAGCTTTCTGCTCGACAATCACGATAAAAAATACAACAAAAAAATGTGGAATGTGGAGATCCAAGGTTTCAGTGTGCTGATATCTGTGCTGGGTCCAGATTGCAAGGCTTTTTAATCCATTTTGGCCAAGAATTATTGAATGCTTTCACTATTGAAAAATAGCAGATCTACAAGCTCGCAGCGCAGCACTCGTGAGCTTGTAGATCAGCTATTTTTTTGGAAAAGTCGTGAAAATGTGTGCAAATCTTTGAATATACGTATTTATAAAGCGAACGTTTGTAACTCAAATTTTGCTTCTGGGGGGTCCCTGAAACTAAATATTTTGAGTTGGGGGTCAGTGCCCAAATACATATCATTTTGGGGGTCCTTCACATGAAACATTTAAGACCACTGACATAGAAACATAGGTTATTCCGAAAACCTTAGAAGGATTCAAAAGACACTTAACATAGAATCGGGTCAAAATCGGGTGAAAATTCAAATTTTCAAGATTTTTCAAAAATAGCAGATCCACAAGCTCGCAGCGTGGCACTCGGTGCCACGCTGTGAGCTTGTATATCTGCTATTTTTCAATAGTTAAAGCATAATAACATAATCATACGTAATAATGTGTACCCGTTCTAAATGGCTTTAATGACACTCATGATTCTTCCCAGGACAAGGCAGGTCAGAGTGCTTGTAGCTTCCTGCGCGTTGATAGAAACGGAAAGTGGATCTGTGCTGAAGAACAGGAACTTCCTCACAGCTCAGAACGCTTATTGCTGCAGTTTGCTGCTCTGTCGTGTGGAAATCTGGTACGTCCAAAACCAGGGACGTGCAGAGAATGTTAGAGAGGCAGGGGCTAAAATGTCTAAAAGGGCCCTTTGGTGAAAATATCGCGTTGTGAGCTTGTAGGTCCAGCGACGCGTTGTGAGCTTGGAGGTCTGCTATTTTCGATGGAGGTCGGCTATTTTCGGTACTTGATACCACACTTAAACTAAGCATTAAAAAAGGCAATACTGGAGATACAGCATGGATTTCTACACAGAGAGGGCAATTCTTTCAACATAAGATGCTGCATTCAAGTTCAGGAGAGTTTGGACAAGGCAATTCTCTTGAATGCTGCCTTCAGGTATGGCATGGAAAGAGTGGGCATAAATTTGCATTTCTTTCACGATAGTAAAAACTGCATTCATGGTCTGGAGAGGACACTTTTTACAGACGGGTAAAAGGGCAGGGGCTCAAGCCCCCTTTGATGTCTACGTGTGGACGTGTCTGTCCAAAACAGTTCTAGCTCATCTTTTATTATATTTTATTACATAAAATAAAAATGAAAATACAAGGTTGTACATCGGATATTTTCACTCCTTTTGTGTGACACTCGATTGTGATTGATGTCGTAGTGCATTCATTTACGTATTATTATTATTATAGTCTATATATTTTTTAAGAGGTTGAAATATACGAGGAGGTACGGGGTTTCTGCCCCACGGCAACGAAATGTAGTAGCGTTCATTCGTCTTGGGCATTACTTGTCCCAAACAATTGGTCGGATAATACCTTTTTAACACACTGAGTAACTTAGTGACCTGAAACAAATCAGCAATCGGATATGCCAGATTTTTAACTCCAGTTAAACTAAGCCCAATCTTAAAGTGGAGGATGGTGCCATGATTCTGCTATATTTTTTCAGGTTTTCATCCATCTAAAGAATACATGGGCAACTGGCGGCCCGGGGGCCACATGCGGCCCCCACCTTCACTTAATGCGGCCTGCAGGTTAATATTGGAATACTGATATACTGTTGGTTGGTATTGATTTCAGCTGGTAAAATTCCATTTCCAACCATGAGAACATGACTGGCTGTAATTACTTCAGTCATTAGTAGCTTAATGACAAGCACTAGTCTTTTTTACGTCCAATATATTTGTATTTAAGTTCACAAAGTTAACATAAGAACATATAAATGAGTTACTTTTCAGGATTACAATTAAAAAAATAGCAAAAAAAATATTCCGGATTCCAATTCAAAAATAGTAGATCTACAAGCTCAAAATGTGTCGCACTGTGACTTGTTTTGAGCTTGTAGATCTGCTATTTTTGATGTTTTTGGCTGTATATGCATTGTGGCCCTTTGGAGTGAATGTGAAAATGTAGTGGCCATCATCAAAGTTGCCCACCCCTTATCTAAAGTAAGGATTGTTTTATACTTTTATTTGTATATTATTGTTTTCTTTTTGGGGATACTACAGTGATAGAGTGCCAGGAAAAATGGAGTGGGACAGGCAGTGACACACAGGCAGTGACACGCAGCAATCGAACCTGCGACTCGCTGTCAGGCTGCATTAGAGCCTATTATGTGGTATGTGGTATGTGCCTTAACCTCTAGGCCTTCAGCACCACCTCATTTGTGTGATTAAAACGAGCGAGGAGGCTCTTTTTCTTGTCTTCTTTTCATAGCATATCGCCCTGGGTGGGAATTCTAGCAGTCTATGAAAGAGTCAGTCATCTTCTGTTTTGTCTGTCTTTGTGTCCAGTGAGAGTTTATCTAGCAAAACGCTTGACCGATCAATGCTTCACATGTCCTGCTCACACTGCCTGTAGTACTATAGGACACAGAAGTACTTTCACATGTTTTATGCTTTTAGAAATGTAGATAGACAATTGATGTTATCCTATTAAAATTGTCTAATGGGTGGGCAGGCGGGCCGTCACTATGACTGTAAGTTCTGTAACCGTTTTCAAACCGTGTCGCCCTCAATCTATATAGGCATATATGGAGATCTGGATGTCCAGATCGCTCTACCCACATGCATATTTGGGACAGACATACTTCAAACTTGCAGCACACATTGGCAAGGATTCCAGGGACTGCGTTGCCCGGGAGTCGCTCTCCATTCTGACATGTCGCCACTCCGAAATTGACTTCTTATTGTCGGAGTGGCGACACTCCCATAGGGGTTAAGTTTAGGGTTAGGGTTAGAGATAGGGTTAGTGTCGGAATGGAGACATGTCGGAAAGGAGACATGTCGGAGTGGCGGGGTGTAACCGCGTTGCCAGCCGATGAGTCATTCAAATAGGCGGTTGTCCAGAACAGCCCAATACAACCCATTATGTTCATATATGGGCATTTACTGAGGGTCCTTGAAATTGAGGGCCGCTGATTTAAACAGCATGAGTGATTTTAACCTGATCAGTAACATCCATGAGATTGGAAGAACCTCAGCTTTGGAGGGGAACGGACGATGGAGAAGCAGACAGCGTTCTCGTCTCTGTCGGGCAGAGACCTCACGTCCAAAACCTTTCAGGAGTCAAATACAAAAGCATCAAAAGTAACAGATCGACAAGCTCAAAACCTGATCTGCTACTTCTGCTGCCTTTGTGGGACACTGTAGTGCGATCTGGTAGGGCAGTGTTTCTCAAACTTTCAAATTTCAAGGTCTCCCCTTAACTCTGACAGAGTACAAATGGAACCAAATGGACCCGTCAGGGTTTATTTGGTTCCATTTGTACCCTGTCAGAGTTTCAGACTTGTGTGGGTCAATTTACACCCTGCTAAAGGAAACCACAGAGTCCCTGGAGTCCACTGTAGTCGGGTACTGTAATATAAGTTGATATATTGAGATTCCTCCGCCTGTTTACTCTCCAGAGGGTCGGACACTCTCAAAGACGCCAGCCTCCCTCATGGCACTGAACTCCTTGTTGGCGTCGTAGGTCTTGTAGAAGTCGGCGTAGGCCCGTTTCCTGGGCTCCGTCACGCCGTACTTGAAGGCGGCGGCGGCCATCAGGGACAGGGCGATGGCGATGGGGGCGTGGAACCGCAGACGCTTCCCCAACAGACCTCGCATCGCAGGCCTGGGCAGAGACATGGCGGCCGTAGAACCACCAGGCCTGGGCAGAGACATGGCGGCCGTAGAACGCTTCTAACGCTGCGCTGAATGGAACTGTTGATGTTGAAGACTCCTGAAGTCGATTTCTGAAGGCAGAGAACTAAAAGCGTTGAGTCTGATTTGTCATTGCGATTGCAGTCCGGCTTTAAGCTAGCCGGCTCTGACGCCGTCATCATGATGAAGTCACAATGAGTCAGCCATGCCCAAATATGGAATTCTGGGTCAGTCTTTTCCCAAATATGGAGGTCCATGATTTCAGACTGGCCTCTTAAGCCCGTATCAGAGTCGGGTCCGCGGTGGAGTGCCATGTAGTCTTTTTGAGTCATAAAACTACAACGTTAACGCTCAAAAAGACTACACGGCACTACACCGCGGTCCTGACTCTGATACGGGCTTTAAGGGTTCTGATTTCTTTGGACTACAGTGACGTCACTCATTACTTGTTGATCATCCGCCATGATGTTGCCGGGTTCAACTGTTGGGTGGGTATTGTTTTGCTCCTGGTATTTTAGTATTTCTTTGGTTCAACTCTGTTGTTGCCCAACTAGTGTGGCCAAGCTTTTACACTAGTTGTCCTCAATTTATATGGGGCTTTTAAGCCGTGACATTATTTTGTAGTCAGACAAAATAGCTGATTTATTGTCAATATCTGTCCCTCGCTATTTCAACAGATCAGAGACAAAAATAACGACTAAAGTATAATTCTACCACTTTCCTTTCAACAACAAAGATAAGAAAAATTAGTAAATAGTAAAAATAGTAAAAAGATTTGCTTATTTGGGGGGCAAAAGTTCTCCTCTGCCTACAAAATGATGTCAGACTTAACAGCCCCATAGCCTGGCTCCAGCCCATAGACCCGCCCACTCGCTGAGCGGACTGGTTCTTTTGGTCTGTTGTTGTCATATGTCGTTTCTCTGGTTTAGGCAGAACCAAGCCAATGAGAGTCGGAGCCTCGGAGGAGGGGGTGGGTCTAACTTTTGAAAATCAACAGAAACAGTGGAGGGAGGGGGGAGCTCAGCCAAAGCTCTTAATTGCATTACCCATACTGCAAAAAATGTACATCCGGTGAAATCGACGTCTGTGATTGGTCTAGCTTCTTCTTCTTTCATGTATCTTGCGGTTACGCGGAAGTAGCTTACTGCCCCCTGTCTTACAGGAGGATTATTGCACTTCAGCAGAAATCCGTGAGCGAGTGTCTTTCTTTTACAAATATGAAGCACTATGTTAAAGATGACGATAAGAGCGTCCACAGAGATGACAATCACTACATGTCAGGCCATATGCTGGCTGTCCGAGGCTTAAAAACGTTTAAATAAATACCTTATGAAATGTCTATGGAAGAAATGAATGGGGACAACGCTTCTGACCCCAAAGTGAAGACAAGGTTCAAGGTTCAACTTTATTGTCAACAATACCAATTTACAAGTAAAAGGGCAAGTGAAATTCACTGTGCGCAAGCAAAGCAGCAGCTATACAGTCTTAAACATACCACATTAAAATCAGTGTTAAGTTGCTAAAAGAACCAAGCTACTTAAGGTATATATGTTAAGATCTAAAACTACCTAAAAGTGCAAAACTCTAGTGCAAACTGCAAAATTGTGCAAAGTGCAAAATTGTGCAAATGCCAATACATAAGCCAACAGACATATGGCCATATAGTCTGGGCCGTGTAGTTCAGTGTTTGTTCATGAGTCTGATGGCGGTCAGGTAGAAGGTACTCCAGAGTCTTTGCGTGCGGCTGGCGATGCTGAGGTAGCGCTTGCCTGGCCGCGGCCTCGTTGCTGGCTTGAACAGGCCGTGGCCGGGATGGTGGATGTCCCTGACAATTCGCTCAGCCTTGGCCACACACCGCTTCTCATATATTCCCTGGAGGGAGGGAAGCTCACCTCCGACTATCCGCTGGGCTGTCCGCAGCACTCTCTGTAGTGCATTCTGCTGAAGAGCAGTACAGCTCCCGTGCCACACGATTAACCCACCCGTCAGGATGCTTTCGATGGTGCAGTTATAGAAGGACCTCAGGATACAGGCGCCGTAATCATAAGGAATGCTATTGGCTGCCAACAGTCACGTGGAACCGCAGGGATACATGGGAGAATGTGGTCAGAGCCTCTCGAAATAAAGCACACGAAGAAGAACACAGCCGGCTGGTATCAGTTTAGTTGGCCACGCCCCCCGCATCAATTTTAACATAAATGGGACCATATTTGCACAGAACGCATATCATGGTAATTGAAAGGCAGTTTTTCACTAGTGACAGGAACCATAAAGTATTTATGACGATGTTTATTAAGGTTAAAAAATCAAAGAGGAATATGAATGGCGTCCAGTGGAGAACAAATCTTTTTGGTACCTCGCGGGGGGGGGGGGGGGGGGGGGGGGGGAACAGCGCAACTAGCAGCCAATCATGGGATCTTTCTCTTCCGGGAAAGCTTCATGAATAATCTAGCCAACAACACCACTGGTTGAACCCGACCTTTCTGATGAAAAGTTCGGTGGTCGGAGACAGTATGGACAGGCCTTTAAGTTAAGCAATAAGAGCTGGTACTTAAGACATAAATAGAGCCCTGAACCTCTAATTGCTCCCGGTGAGCAGGTTGGTGCCTTGCATAGTTTCCTCCGCCATCGGTGTGTGAATAGGTTATTTAAGCTTTGCATTGCAACGGCAGATGACAACGGCAACCGGAAATGATCAGCGCTCGATAGATCAACCTGGCGCCGTCGCGGCCGTCTCTACTACGGCAGAGGCTACCTTTCCACGTAGCGTCTACAACGCCTGCTGCGTGTTCGCGTCGCCATGGGAACCGAAGCGTTCAGCGAAAGGGGTGGGACCCCGTCGCCGACGGTTGGTTGCTTGCTTAACGCTTTTGACCGCTACTGCGATTACGTCATAACAGCCATAGTCCCGCCTCACGTCGCCGTAGTAAAAACGCGCCCCTTAAATGTCCTATAGTGTGTGTGAATGGGTGAATGTAATGAATGTGTGTGTGAATGGGTGAATGTAATGAATGTGTGTGTGAATGGGTGAATGTAATGAATGTGTGTGTGAATGGGTGAATGTAATGCACAATCTGTGATCAGCAGAGGAATTCATGACAGTGACTGAAAGGAACACTCTTTTATTGCGACCGTCAGGGAGCAGTTTACTATGAAAACCTCCACCGTCCGTCCGTCCGTCCGTCCGTCCGTCTGTCCGTCCGTCACACGTCACACGTGACCATCAACAAACGTCACACCTTTGTTGATGTTTAAATCGAAGAGTCTTGGTCAAATACTTCTGTTGGTTTCTGCACTGATCATTTATACAATTCAGCTGTGTTTGCTCGTGTCATCATGATGAGGTCATAAATCAGCCATGCCCAAATATAGATTTTACGGGTTTACATGCTTACTCAGTTATTCGTTATGTGAAAGTCCTATGACGTCTATGATATCTGACATCATCATACATACATTCCCTTTTATGCCCATAAATGGAGATCCCCTCTGTAGAACCAGCCACTGACATCACTGTAATGTCAGGGGAACCAAATCCCTTTTATGCCCATATATGGAGATCCCTGTGATGCCAGGGGAACCAAATCCCTTTTATGCCCATATATGGAGATATGGAGATCCCCGTGTTGCCAGGGTAACCAAATCCATTTTATGCCCATATATGGAGATCCCTGTGATGCCAGGGGAACCAAATCCCTTTTACGCCCATATATGGAGATCCCTTATGTCATCAATATTAAGCCCATATCTGTGAATATCTTTGGGTACCAGATGTCTCCATATATGGTTAAATGGTCCGATATACATCACTGGCCAGAAGACCAAGAAATGGTGCAACCTCGCCCTTTGCTTTTCTCCCTTAGGCATCTTACTGGTAGGTAGTTTAATGAGGAATGCAGTATGGTGGTAGGTAGGTAGTTATGGCCTTTGATGTAAGATTTTCACTTTCTAGGATAACTATATTTGCTATTCCCAGATGATGCCCTTTTAGGGTACCCCTCATGCCCATATATGGAGATCCCCAGGCTTTACTAATTAACATAAGTTTTATGCCCATATATGGAGATCATTGTCCCAATGTCATCAGATATATGGGCATAAATGGACACAGGCAAACTAGATGGGCTGTATGGATATCCAGATGTGTGATGTAAGTGTTTTATTCCAAATGTGGCACCCCACAGACATATTTCCAGAAACAAAATCCCTTTCATGCCCATATATGGAGATTTCTGATGTCATCAATCCCAGGCCCTGTAAAAAAACATGGTTGCTATGGTAAACAGTTGGTTGCTAGGGTAAACAGTTGGTTGCTAGGGTAAGAAAACATGGTTGCTATGGTAAACAATTGGTTGCTAGGGTAAACAGTTGGTTGCTAGGGTAAAAAAAACATGGTTGCTGTGGTAAAAAGTTGGTTGCTAGGGTAAACAGTTGGTTGCTAAGGTAAAAAACATGGTTGCTATGGTAAACAGTTGGTTAGTAGGGTAAACCTTCAATGATTTTGACATCTTGTTACTAATCTGTCGGTAGATAATGCCGGTCTTATATAAGGGTCATTTGTGTACGGTGTGATGTCATACTGATGTCAGCAGTGTGACAGGAGATAAGCGACCAACGGTCGCTTATCTCCCGATTAGGGAGTCTTACTGGTTTGTAACTCTTTGGTCTCCAACCACTCACTCACGCAGCTCTAGTCTGGAGCTTTTGAAGGGCGGGCAGAATACGACCTGCAACCATTTTCAACCTCCATGGTATAACATAACATAAACGTCCTGCAACCATTTTAAACCTCCGTGGTATAACATAAACGATAATGTAATTCCCTCCCAACTCGTTCCCATGACAGACCACTTAATTAAACGACAATAAAACAATAACTGAAATGTGTGTGTGTGTGTGCCCCAAGGCTTGCTGGGACGCCCCTCCCCTGTCCAAGGCTTGCTGGGATCTGATTGCATCTGATTGGCCTTCCGGCTACCGAACGTCCCCTTCTGTGACGCACGGGTGGAAGATTGCCTTAAAAAATGCCTCTCCTCCAAGACAGACAAGACAGACGCCCCAGAGTCGAAGGAGGCGTCTACCTTTTTGAAGCGGGGAAAACCGCTTCCAATGAGTGGCTTTGTGTGTCCCACGCCCATATATGGTCATTTCAGTCCAGAATGAACAGGTTTTTTCAAAAACAAAATGTGTGTTTAATGTCCATATATGGTCATCTCAGTCCAGAATGAACAGGCTTTTTCAAAAACACAATGTATGTCACCTCATGTCCATATATGGTCACTCCAGTCCAGAATGAACAGGTTTTTTCTGTCCCGTACGTCCATAATATCAGTCCAGAATGAATAGGCTTTTTCAAAAAGCAAAATGTGTCCCATGTCCTTATATGTCCATTTCAGTTCAGAATGAATAGGTTTTATCTGTCCTGTACGTCCAGAATATGTGTGTAGTGTCCCTCCCGGTCTGATGAATGGATACTTTGAGGATTGGTCAAGCTTCACATGATAATTTGGCCCTCCATTCTTTATATATTCATTCAGAATATATAAAGAATGTAGAATTCAGAATATATATAGAATGAATAGATCACAGAGTCCATAACTGTATAGATGTATAGATCACAGAGTTCATAACTCTAGAACACATAGAATAAAAGTTCACCGCTTCACTTCGAACCGAGGTTTGATTTTTACGTCTATGCTTTCGCCAGGCCTTTCGCCAAATATTGATGTTTTTGAGTGGTGCTAAGCTCCAACATCTGTCTTTGTCCGGGCTCTGGACTTAATATTAACATTTTCGGGGGGAATGCCCATATATGGACATATATGGTCTAGTGGTCTATGATGTCAGTCTTCTCCATATTTGGTAAAAGTCTATTTTTTAATTAAAGTCAGTGGGGAAAGTGTATTCACTAATAAATTACTATCAATTAAACGCTACAACTTTTCTCTTAGCAAAATGCAAATTGCAAATTCCAGATGAAGCCGGTGGATTTGACATATTATATGGCGCGAGTGTGTGGCGCGAAAACTGTGGGAGGAGTAGGGGTCAAACTTCTAGTTACTCTAGAAACAGAGAATAATAATAATAATAAAGTTTCCTCAGGACTTTAGTCTGGTTGCCCTGTCGCCGCCAATGAGGGTTGTTAGGGTTACTTTTAAAAAGGAATCCCCTACAGTTACAAGTTACTTGCAAAGAAAATGTAGTCAGTAACGTAATCTGATTATCACAATTTAAAAAGTAACTACTAGTTACTTTCAGTTACTTTTGGATTTACTTTTTAGCAAAACTCTCTTTAATTAAATAAAACAAGTTTTACCATTGATAACTAGACAAGAATATTGAGCCTATGAAATTAGGAAAAGGACAACAGAATTTTACTTAAGCAAAGTGGCAGTACTTTACGCTGATTCGACTTGATTATTTTATTGTTTGGTGTTATAACTTATTTGTAAAATTGATGAGGGCAAGGGGAGAATGTAATCCATCATTTAGATCCGTTACTGTAATCCAGATTACACATTTTAAAATGTAACCTGAGACTTTACAAGTTACCTGTTTTTTGTAATCTGATAACGTAATCCCGTTAAATGTAATCCGTTACTTAACAACCCATGGTGCACTCCTACATTCAATCCTCATAATACTGTGCACATGCAGTCACACCCCATAACAAGAAATCTGCACATAATGTTGAGCACATAGTGTTTGTATATATCTGTTATAGGCTATATCTAGTATCGTCACTTTTTTGGCATAAATGTGCTATTGAACACCCCTTTACGTCTGTGTGTTGGTTAAAATAATATTTAACCAATGAAAAGTAGTAAAAAGCCCTTCGGTCAAAACCTCCTAACTCCACTTGAGCCTATTTTCCCGAAAATGAACATTTTGGAGTTGGGAGGTTTCGGCCCGACAGCAGAGATACTAGTTACTGGTATATATATATATATATATACTATATATAGATATATACTAGTTACTGGTATATATCTGTTGTGCATCGATTCTCTGTGTTGCAGCCCTTGCATCAGAAAGTGTTGCTTTCTCCACGAAATATCAACGCTACCCCCCCCCCCCCCCCCCCCCCCCATCCTTACGACTCCACTACTATGCCAATAAAATATACAGTATGCCTTACTATATAATATATTTTACTGTTGTGTTCCTCCTCAGCTGCTGCTTTCTGCACGCCGCCATGCGCCCGCGTCGTCCCCCGCAGCCCCTTGAAAAATGCATGACGGGGAACATCATCTTCTTCCATCCTGGTTTCCGGGCCTACCTTGTTCCTGGTAAGTGTACTCATACATCATAAGGCCTGTCCGTACGCAGAGCAAAGCCCAGGGTCTATAAATCATGCAGCGCGACACCGCTTTGAGTGCCGCAGCTCGTATGCTTTCATGTGCGCGTACGCAGTACGCTGTACGGGTTGCCTTTTCCTCCCAAAGCCCTCTGCTCTCCTCACAGATATACGTGCACACATAGACATCAAAGGGGGCTTGAGCCCCTGCCCTTTTATCTGTCTGTAAAAACTGCCCTTTCCAAATGCAGTTTTTACTATGGTGAAAGAAACGCAAATGCCCTCTTTCCATGCCATACCTGAAGGCAGCATTCAAGAGAATTGCCTTGTCCAAACTCTCCTGAACTTGAATGCAGCATCTTATGTTGAAAGAATTGCCCTCCCTGTGTAGAAATCCATGCCGTTACGCCACATCTCCAGTATTCACTTGGTTATGCATATAGTTCAGTGTGGTTTCGCACACCGAAAATAGCCGACCTCCAAGCTCACAACGCAGCGCGGCGCGGCGCGTTCTGCTATTTTCGGTGCTTACACCAAAAGGCCCTTTTGGAAATTCCAGCCCCTGCCCCTCTAACATTCTCTGCACGTCCCTGCAGCTATAGTAGCTGCTGCTCGGTCGTTCCTGCACAATACGATGCACAAATGTTATTGTCAACCACTGACGTGGCAACAGTATTGATTCTTTAATTTGCTCGCCCCCCCCCCCCCCCCCCCCCCCATTCACTGAAGCAGAAAACCCTTTGAATGAATGAATGCTTTGTAGATCTGTGGTTATGATTGTGCCATAAACTGCGAGTGCCGGGTTTGAAGTTTTAGCCTGTAGGGAAGGGGGGGTGGGGGGGGAGCGGATTTCCGCTCGTGGTCGAGGGGAAATCTCGTATCTCCAAGTTTCAAATTTGTACGTTCTTTGGTAAAGCAAAGCCCTGCTTCATCATACAAGGCGGTCGCACAAAAGTAGTGAAAACAGCCGATCTACAAGCACACAACGCCTCGCAGTGCGAGGCGTTATCATTTTCAAAATGATAAATGCAAAACGAACGGTTTTGGACATACAAGGTTTTCACCCGACAACGACGACTGCATATCCATCAAACGGAAGATTGGGCTCAATTATGTACAGTATGTCTTCTTGGAACATAAAACATCCCGACATTTCGTTTGGGCCCCAAATTAAAACGATCAATAAGATCGGCCTTATTGTCTCATTAAGTCGATTCAGGAGGGCGTGTTGGCTAAGGACTTTTAAGACCCTTTTAATACCTCTAAAATAAAAAGAATTAATCATTGGCCTGATTGTCAAATATTAGAGGCAGAAATTGTGAAAATAGCAGATCTACATGCACACAACGCCTTGTGAGCATGTAGATCTGCTATTTTCACAACCGTGTTATACAAAATGTAATGCCTCAAGTCTTTCAACTCTTAGTGCTCGTCAGGGTGGGGGGTCCCCAGGTAACATATGATTATTTTGGGGGTCACAGCCTGAAAAAGTTGAAAACCACTGCCTTTTCTGATTGGCCAGTCCTCCCAGTTCACCCATGACAGTCTAGAGCTCTCAGCTCCAAAGTCTGACTTCTTTCCCATATTATGCAAATGATTTCCCTGCAGAAAAGCTCCATGCTTTGGCGCCCATCAGTTCACACAGGCCAGATTTCTCTTTTCTCCCTGCAACCCTCGCTTTAAGCCCCGATCCATATACTCTGTCGTACGCCGGCCGGTGTCACGAGCGGGAAACAGCTGATCTGCAAGCTCACAATGTGTCGCATTGCCATGCGTCGCAAGCTTGTAGATCGACACTTCTTTTGGCGCACAGCACCGCACGCAGCAAAGTATAAGTCAGGACTTTCTCCCCCCAACCGTGCATCTGGAAAGAGGTTCTACTTCTGATGCACAGCACCCAGGGGCGTCACAAGGGGGGGGGGGGAGTGGGACTGAGTTACTAGGGCCCAAGGTGGAGGGGCCTCCAGCTGTTGAAAAATAGCAGATATACAAGCTCACAGCGCCGCGCTGCGAGCTTGTAGATCTGTTATTTTGGAAAAGTTGTGAAAATGTGTGCAAATCTTTGATTATATGTATTTTTTAACATTTGTAACTAAAATTTTGCTTCTGGGGGGTCCCTGGAACTAAATATTTTGAGATGAGGGTCTGTGGCCGAATACATATCATTTTGGGGGTCCTTGACATGAAAAGGTTTGCGCACCACTGACAAAGAAAAACACAGAAGACTTTTTTTTTTTTCACAGAAGACACATTTTCACAATAAAAGAAAAAAGCAAATCTACAAGCTCGCAATGTGCTGTGAGCTTGTATTTCTGCTATTCTTCAATAGTTAAAGCACAAAATAACACGTTCACACTCTAAATGTGTTAAACCCCCTCCCCTAGAACATTCATGGGGGGCCCACATCAGTGAATCGTTGTACCCAGGGCCCAGAATCTGAATGACATCATATGAGCGTACTGCGTATGAAGAGGATCCTCTCTCCATGGCAGGGAATGACATCATATGAACGTACTGCATATAGGAAGAGGATCCTCTCTCCATAGAATGACATCATATGAGCGTACTGCATATAGGAAGAGGATCCTCTCTCCATAGAATGACATCATATGAACGTACTGCATATAGGAAGAGGATCCTCTCTCCATAGAATGACATCATATGAACGTACTGCATATAGGAAGAGGATCCTCTCTCCATAGAATGACATCATATGAGCGTACTGCATATAGGAAGAGGATCCTCTCTCTATAGAATGACATCATATGAACGTACTGCATATAGGAAGAGGATCCTCTCTCCATGGCAGGGAATGACATCATATGAACGTACTGCATATAGGAAGAGGATCCTCTCTCCATGGCAGGGAATGACATCATATGAACGTACTGCATATAGGAAGAGGATCCTCTCTCCATAGAATGACATCATATGAGCGTACTGCATATAGGAAGAGGATCCTCTCTCTATAGAATGACATCATATGAATGTACTGCGTATAGGAAGAGGATCCTCTCTCCATAGAATGACATCATATGAGCGTACTGCATATAGGAAGAGGATCCTCTCTCCATGGAATGACATCATATGAACGTACTGCATATAGGAAGAGGATCCTCTCCATAGAATGACATCATATGAGCGTACTGCATAAAGGAAGAGGATCCTCTCTCCATAGAATGACATCATATGAACGTACTGCATATAGGAAGAGGATCCTCTCTCCATGGAATGACATCATATGAACGTACTGCATATAGGAAGAGGATCCTCTCTCCATAGAATGACATCATATGAACGTACTGCATATAGGAAGAGGATCCTCTCTCCATGGAATGACATCATATGAACGTACTGCATAAAGGAAGAGGATCCTCTCTCCATAGAATGACATCATATGAACGTACTGCATATAGGAAGAGGATCCTCTCTCCATAGAATGACATCATATGAGCGTACTGCATAAAGGAAGAGGATCCTCTCTCCATAGAATGACATCATATGAACGTACTGCATAAAGGAAGAGGATCCTCTCTCCATAGAATGACATCATATGAGCGTACTGCATATAGGAAGAGGATCCTCTCTCCATAGAATGACATCATATGAACGTACTGCATATAGGAAGAGGATCCTCTCTCCATAGAATGACATCATATGAGCGTACTGCATAAAGGAAGAGGATCCTCTCTCCATAGAATGACATCATATGAACGTACTGCATATAGGAAGAGGATCCTCTCTCCATAGAATGACATCATATGAGCGTACTGCATATAGGAAGAGGATCCTCTCTCCATAGAATGACATCATATGAACGTACTGCATATAGGAAGAGGATCCTCTCTCCATAGAATGACATCATATGAGCGTACTGCATATAGGAAGAGGATCCTCTCTCCATAGAATGACATCATATGAACGTACTGCATAAAGGAAGAGGATCCTCTCTCCATAGAATGACATCATATGAGCGTACTGCATATAGGAAGAGGATCCTCTCTCCATAGAATGACATCATATGAACGTACTGCATATAGGAAGAGGATCCTCTCTCCATAGAATGACATCATATGAACGTACTGCATATAGGAAGAGGATCCTCTCTCCATAGAATGACATCATATGAACGTACTGCATAAAGGAAGAGGATCCTCTCTCCATAGAATGACATCATATGAACGTACTGCATATAGGAAGAGGATCCTCTCTCCATAGAATGACATCATATGAGCGTACTGCATATAGGAAGAGGATCCTCTCTCCATAGAATGACATCATATGAACGTACTGCATATAGGAAGAGGATCCTCTCTCCATAGAATGACATCATATGAGCGTACTGCATATAGGAAGAGGATCCTCTCTCCATAGAATGACATCATATGAACGTACTGCATATAGGAAGAGGATCCTCTCTCCATAGAATGACATCATATGAACGTACTGCATATAGGAAGAGGATCCTCTCTCCATAGAATGACATCATATGAACGTACTGCATATAGGAAGAGGATCCTCTCTCCATGGAATGACATCATATGAACGTACTGCATATAGGAAGAGGATCCTCTCTCCATGGAATGACATCATATGAACGTACTGCATATAGGAAGAGGATCCTCTCTCCATAGAATGACATCATATGAACGTACTGCATATAGGAAGAGGATCCTCTCTCCATAGAATGACATCATATGAGCGTACTGCATATAGGAAGAGGATCCTCTCTCCATAGAATGACATCATATGAGCGTACTGCATATAGGAAGAGGATCCTCTCTCCATAGAATGACATCATATGAGCGTACTGCATATAGGAAGAGGATCCTCTCTCCATAGAATGACATCATATGAACGTACTGCATATAGGAAGAGGATCCTCTCTCCATAGAATGACATCATATGAACGTACTGCATATAGGAAGAGGATCCTCTCTCCATGGAATGACATCATATGAACGTACTGCATATAGGAAGAGGATCCTCTCTCCATGGAATGACATCATATGAACGTACTGCATATAGGAAGAGGATCCTCTCTCCATAGAATGACATCATATGAACGTACTGCATATAGGAAGAGGATCCTCTCTCCATGGAATGACATCATATGAACGTACTGCATATAGGAAGAGGATCCTCTCTCCATGGAATGACATCATATGAACGTACTGCATATAGGAAGAGGATCCTCTCTCCATGGAATGACATCATATGAACGTACTGCATATAGGAAGAGGATCCTCTCTCCATAGAATGACATCATATGAACGTACTGCATATAGGAAGAGGATCCTCTCTCCATAGAATGACATCATATGAACGTACTGCATATAGGAAGAGGATCCTCTCTCCATAGAATGACATCATATGAACGTACTGCATATAGGAAGAGGATCCTCTCTCCATAGAATGACATCATATGAGCGTACTGCGTATGAAGAGGATCCTCTCTCCATAGAATGACATCATATGAACGTACTGCATATAGGAAGAGGATCCTCTCTCCATGGAATGACATCATATGAACCTACTGCATATAGGAAGAGGATCCTCTCTCCATAGAATGACATCATATGAACGTACTGCATATAGGAAGAGGATCCTCTCTCCATAGAATGACATCATATGAGCGTACTGCATATAGGAAGAGGATCCTCTCTCCATAGAATGACATCATATGAACGTACTGCATAAAGGAAGAGGATCCTCTCTCCATAGAATGACATCATATGAACGTACTGCATATAGGAAGAGGATCCTCTCTCCATAGAATGACATCATATGAACGTACTGCATATAGGAAGAGGATCCTCTCTCCATAGAATGACATCATATGAACGTACTGCATATAGGAAGAGGATCCTCTCTCCATAGAATGACATCATATGAACGTACTGCATATAGGAAGAGGATCCTCTCTCCATAGAATGACATCATATGAACGTACTGCATATAGGAAGAGGATCCTCTCTCCATAGAATGACATCATATGAACGTACTGCATATAGGAAGAGGATCCTCTCTCCATAGAATGACATCATATGAACGTACTGCATATAGGAAGAGGATTCTCTCTCCATAGAATGACATCATATGAACGTACTGCATATAGGAAGAGGATCCTCTCTCCATAGAATGACATCATATGAACGTACTGCATATAGGAAGAGGATCCTCTCTCCATAGAATGACATCATATGAGCGTACTGCGTATGAAGAGGATCCTCTCTCCATGGAATGACATCATATGAGCGTACTGCATATAGGAAGAGGATCCTCTCTCCATGGCAGGGAATGACATCATATGAACGTACTGCATATAGGAAGAGGATCCTCTCTCCATAGAATGACATCATATGAACGTACTGCATATAGGAAGAGGATCCTCTCTCCATAGAATGACATCATATGAACGTACTGCATAGAAGAGGATCCTCTCTCCATAGAATGACATCATATGAGCGTACTGCATATAGGAAGAGGATCCTCTCTCCATAGAATGACATCATATGAACGTACTGCATATAGGAAGAGGATCCTCTCTCCATAGAATGACATCATATGAACGTACTGCATATAGGAAGAGGATCCTCTCTCCATAGAATGACATCATATGAGCGTACTGCATATAGGAAGAGGATCCTCTCTCCATGGAATGACATCATATGAACGTACTGCATATAGGAAGAGGATCCTCTCTCCATAGAATGACATCATATGAACGTACTGCATAAAGGAAGAGGATCCTCTCTCCATAGAATGACATCATATGAACGTACTGCATATAGGAAGAGGATCCTCTCTCCATAGAATGACATCATATGAACGTACTGCATATAGGAAGAGGATCCTCTCTCCATGGAATGACATCATATGAACGTACTGCATATAGGAAGAGGATCCTCTCTCCATAGAATGACATCATATGAACGTACTGCATATAGGAAGAGGTTCCTCTCTCCATAGAATGACATCATATGAACGTACTGCATATAGGAAGAGGATCCTCTCTCCATAGAATGACATCATATGAACGTACTGCATATAGGAAGAGGATCCTCTCTCCATAGAATGACATCATATGAGCGTACTGCATATAGGAAGAGGATCCTCTCTCCATAGAATGACATCATATGAACGTACTGCATAAAGGAAGAGGATCCTCTCTCCATAGAATGACATCATATGAACGTACTGCATATAGGAAGAGGATCCTCTCTCCATAGAATGACATAATATGAACGTACTGCATATAGGAAGAGGATCCTCTCTCCATGGAATGACATCATATGAGCGTACTGCATATAGGAAGAGGATCCTCTCTCCATAGAATGACATCATATGAGCGTACTGCATATAGGAAGAGGATCCTCTCTCCATAGAATGACATCATATGAGCGTACTGCATATGGTAATAGGATCCTCTCTCCATAGAATGACATCATATGAGCGTACTGCATATAGGAAGAGGATCCTCTCTCCATAGAATGACATCATATGAACGTACTGCATATAGGAAGAGGATCCTCTCTCCATAGAATGACATCATATGAGCGTACTGCATATAGGAAGAGGATCCTCTCTTCATAGAATGACATCATATGAACGTACTGCATATAGGAAGAGGATCCTCTCTCCATAGAATGACATCATATGAACGTACTGCATATAGGAAGAGGATCCTCTCTCCATAGAATGACATCATATGAACGTACTGCATATAGGAAGAGGATCCTCTCTCCATGGAATGACATCATATGAACGTACTGCGTATAGGAAGAGGATCCTCTCTCCATGGAATGACATCATATGAACGTACTGCGTATAGGAAGAGGATCCTCTCTCCATAGAATGACATCATATGAACGTACTGCATATAGGAAGAGGATCCTCTCTCCATAGAATGACATCATATGAGCGTACTGCGTATGAAGAGGATCCTCTCTCCATAGAATGACATCATATGAGCGTACTGCATATAGGAAGAGGATCCTCTCTCCATGGAATGACATCATATGAGCGTACTGCATATAGGAAGAGGATCCTCTCTCTATAGAATGACATCATATGAACGTACTGCATATAGGAAGAGGATCCTCTCTCCATAGAATGACATCATATGAGCGTACTGCATATAGGAAGAGGATCCTCTCTCCATGGAATGACATCATATGAGCGTACTGCGTATGAAGAGGATCCTCTCTCCATGGAATGACATCATATGAACGTACTGCATATAGGAAGAGGATCCTCTCTCCATGGAATGACATCATATGAGCGTACTGCATAAAGGAAGAGGATCCTCTCTCCATAGAATGACATCATATGAACGTACTGCATATAGGAAGAGGATCCTCTCTCCATGGAATGACATCATATGAACGTACTGCATATAGGAAGAGGATCCTCTCTCCATAGAATGACATCATATGAACGTACTGCATAAAGGAAGAGGATCCTCTCTCCATAGAATGACATCATATGAACGTACTGCATATAGGAAGAGGATCCTCTCTCCATAGAATGACATCATATGAACGTACTGCATATAGGAAGAGGATCCTCTCTCCATGGAATGACATCATATGAACTTACTGCATATAGGAAGAGGATCCTCTCTCCATAGAATGACATCATATGAACGTACTGCATATAGGAAGAGGATCCTCTCTCCATAGAATGACATCATATGAACGTACTGCATATAGGAAGAGGATCCTCTCTCCATAGAATGACATCATATGAACGTACTGCATATAGGAAGAGGATCCTCTCTCCATAGAATGACATCATATGAGCGTACTGCATATAGGAAGAGGATCCTCTCTCCATGGAATGACATCATATGAACGTACTGCATAAAGGAAGAGGATCCTCTCTCCATAGAATGACATCATATGAACGTACTGCATATAGGAAGAGGATCCTCTCTCCATAGAATGACATAATATGAACGTACTGCATATAGGAAGAGGATCCTCTCTCCATGGAATGACATCATATGAGCGTACTGCATATAGGAAGAGGATCCTCTCTCCATAGAATGACATCATATGAGCGTACTGCATATAGGAAGAGGATCCTCTCTCCATAGAATGACATCATATGAGCGTACTGCATATGGTAAGAGGATCCTCTCTCCATAGAATGACATCATATGAGCGTACTGCATATAGGAAGAGGATCCTCTCTCCATAGAATGACATCATATGAACGTACTGCATATAGGAAGAGGATCCTCTCTCCATAGAATGACATCATATGAGCGTACTGCATATAGGAAGAGGATCCTCTCTTCATAGAATGACATCATATGAACGTACTGCATATAGGAAGAGGATCCTCTCTCCATAGAATGACATCATATGAACGTACTGCATATAGGAAGAGGATCCTCTCTCCATAGAATGACATCATATGAACGTACTGCGTATAGGAAGAGGATCCTCTCTCCATGGAATGACATCATATGAACGTACTGCGTATAGGAAGAGGATCCTCTCTCCATGGAATGACATCATATGAACGTACTGCGTATAGGAAGAGGATCCTCTCTCCATAGAATGACATCATATGAACGTACTGCATATAGGAAGAGGATCCTCTCTCCATAGAATGACATCATATGAGCGTACTGCGTATGAAGAGGATCCTCTCTCCATAGAATGACATCATATGAGCGTACTGCATATAGGAAGAGGATCCTCTCTCCATGGAATGACATCATATGAGCGTACTGCATATAGGAAGAGGATCCTCTCTCCATAGAATGACATCATATGAGCGTACTGCATATAGGAAGAGGATCCTCTCTCCATGGAATGACATCATATGAACGTACTGCATATAGGAAGAGGATCCTCTCTCCATAGAATGACATCATATGAACGTACTGCATATAGGAAGAGGATCCTCTCTCCATGGAATGACATCATATGAGCGTACTGCATATAGGAAGAGGATCCTCTCTCTATAGAATGACATCATATGAACGTACTGCATATAGGAAGAGGATCCTCTCTCCATAGAATGACATCATATGAGCGTACTGCATATAGGAAGAGGATCCTCTCTCCATGGAATGACATCATATGAGCGTACTGCGTATGAAGAGGATCCTCTCTCCATGGAATGACATCATATGAACGTACTGCATATAGGAAGAGGATCCTCTCTCCATGGAATGACATCATATGAGCGTACTGCATATAGGAAGAGGATCCTCTCTCTATAGAATGACATCATATGAGCGTACTGCATATAGGAAGAGGATCCTCTCTCCATAGAATGACATCATATGAGCGTACTGCATAAAGGAAGAGGATCCTCTCTCCATAGAATGACATCATATGAACGTACTGCATATAGGAAGAGGATCCTCTCTCCATAGAATGACATCATATGAGCGTACTGCATATAGGAAGAGGATCCTCTCTCCATAGAATGACATCATATGAGCGTACTGCATAAAGGAAGAGGATCCTCTCTCCATAGAATGACATCATATGAACGTACTGCATATAGGAAGAGGATCCTCAGGCTCCTCACGGCCCGCGGCCTTGTTTGGAATGATGGTGTTGGTATTCCCGCCAGGGGTGTCCCATCAACAGTCTGGGCCCTGAGTACAAGGGTTCACTCACATTGTGTGCTTTAACTATTGAAAAAATAGCAGATCTACAAGCTCGCAAGCTGCGAGCTTGTAGATATGCTATTTTTGAAAAATCGTGAAAAGTTTCTGAATATTTCAAATCCTTTTTTGAAAAACCTATGTCATTGGTGCTCACATTTTTTCACATGAAGGACCCCCAAAATGGCCACGGACCCCTATCTCAAATATTCAGTTCCAGGGACCCCCCAGAAGCAAAATTTGAGTTACAAACGTTCGCTTGAAAAGCATATTCAAAGATTTGCACACATTTTCACGACTTTAAAAAAATAGCAGATCTACAAGCTTGCTGAATCTGCTTTTTTTCAATAGCTAAAGAATACGATAATTAAGGCCACTCCATCTTGGGTCCTAGTAACTCAGTCCCACTCCCCCCCCCCTCCCCCCCTTGTGACGCCCCTGATTCCCGACCACGTGCTTCATAAAACTCGTCTTATAAATCAACTTTGCGAAGCGCCGTAGGCGGCCCCAAAGCCATGTGGTCTTAAATTCCTCGCCATCGTTTTAATCCTGTCCTCACCAGAAAACGTTCTTAGGGTAAACGTTCTTAGGGTAATGCCATCAAGGCCATCAAGGAGGACCGTATCGCGGGCGATGCCAAAGGGCACCGCCATCACACAGGCTCTCTGGAACGCCCTACGCAAGCTGATGAGGAATATCAACGTTGTTTATGGCACATACATAGGACCACAATGGAAACTAAATCCTATAGGACATTTTTTTGGTGTGTTATTGTTTTTGCCTTAATGTCTGACTGTACCATTATGCTATTGATTAATAACGTACACTTGCTATGCATCCCATGACTATAATGCATTATAAACATACTTGTAATGCATTATAATGCACCAGTAAGACTCCCTAATCGGGAGATAAGCGACAGTCAGGTCACATACACAAACTTTAGAAGGCAATGGTAGCCAATCAGGAGGGAATATGGGAAATGGGATAGATCCATGTTGATGACATGACTTTAGAGATACTGTGTAGCGCTTTGCGTGATTTTAGGGCAAAATCTGTAGGAGCAGTGTCCAAAAATGTGTTTTGCAAGAATCGGCCTGATGGTAGCGCTAGAAGAGGGCCATGTGGGAAATGAGGGGTGGAGGTTGTGATTTGCCATCCAAGGAGTGTGTGTGCAAAAAGTTTGGCATTGATAGGACCAACGGTGTCGGAGATATGAGTAGGGCAAATGTGTGACGTGATGGACAGACAGACAGACAGACAGACTGACTGACAGACAGCCGGTGGAGCTTTTCATAGTAACTGCGACTCATAAATACTCATAGTGCGTTATAACAATCAGGCATTTGGGGCCCTATTTTCCCAAAAGTCAGCTAAATCCGTAGTTTGGGGGTTTAGTATTTATGAAGGGCCGTTCCCGCGTCTCCACACGGGCCTGGGGACGCCCCAGGAGGAAGGGGCCAATGTTGCTCAGGAGAGGGAAGTCTGAAGCTCTCTGCTGAAAGACTGTTGCCCCTGCAACCTGACAAAAACACCTTCATCCCAAAATAAAGTTTGAAACAATTTAAAGTAAAGAAGGACAATTCATTCAAAGTAAATCAAACCTGTAATGCAATCAGAAGCTATTAGAACTCCCCCTCCAACGGCCCATCCATGCCTTCTGATAAACAAACAATCACAAAACAATTATTGTCTCAGGGTTGGAGAGTAGTAATTGCATATTGCCTCTGGACAGCAGAGAGAGAGAGAGAAAGATTACTTTTACGATCATGAAAACGTATTTTTAGAGTCTCTTGAATGCAGCACAATTGATAACGGCTTTTTTACCCACAATTCATAATTAATATAAATTTCAACATCACATCATTTCACATTTTGCCAGGATGGATGGAAAGAAAACAAACACACTGAAAAACTGTGACGGTCCAAGTCTGCATTGTTTGATGTTCTGAGGAGCAGAAGGTTTATTTTCACAATGTGCCTCCTGGATGGCTGACAGTCTATTAGATCAGTGGTTCTCAACCTTTTCAGGCCGCAACCCCCCAAAATAATTATATTTTAACCCCCCTGGTATAGAGTCTATACCAGACCTGGGCATTGTGCGGCCCGCGGCCCTTTGATTCACTCTGACCGGCCCGCGTAGGGTTAATGGCAAATTACATTTACATTTTCAAATTTTACCTCATGCATGGACTAAAGCTGCATTGCTTTTATTTTGAAGTTTTTTTTTCACATAAATATGGACGTAATGCGTACATCAGCACGTGTGTGATCATTGGATCGTTGTCTCAATAACAAGCAGGTGGTCAGACTGGTCAAGACCACCTGCCTTACCTTACACATCAAAAATGGCTAAAGTGGCAAAAAAAAAAAAAGAAAGGTCGATGCCAAAGGCCAGGTTTTCAACAAAAATTGTATTGTAAAAAAGTATTTATTTATTGAAGTAGTTTGCGGGGAGCACATCTTGCTATGATGACTAAAACTACAAGACTACTTCAAACTACTACAAGTAAAAACTAGACTAAAATGTTAAGGAGGGACTAGTGGAGAAGTCCAGTAGCATCTTGGAAATGGGCTTATTGTGTCTGAAAATGTTATATTAATATTGCTAAAACAATATAGAATGCAGTAAACTAAAACACTTTAACACTCATCTTTACTTTTCTCTAATGACAATCTAAAATATATATTAAAAAAAATGTCCTTCAGAGATGTGCCGATTTATCGGTGAGTGATCGCGATCGGCCGATAATGTCTCTATCGGCTTTGAACGGTATCGGCTTTGCCGATCTACAAGCTAGATCAACTATTTTCACAATATTCATCTGTGGTACTCTGAATGTAACCTCAGCTTCAACTCCTACAAGTTGAATTGGATACTAAAGGCCCTCAGCCTGCAATCTCCTAATGTTTATACTTTTGTATGTTTTTTTATATGTTTTGTAAGAAGAGTCATTAAATATATAAATGCTTCCACAGTTACACAATAAATAGAAGAGTTTATGGATTTGGCGCTGTGATCGGGAATATCGGTATCGACATACTGATTCCAGTTGATCGGTGTCGGGCCCAAAAGTCGCAATCGTAGCATCTCTATTGTCCTTTAAGGTCAACCAGGCTGTCGTTCAACATCTTCAAAGTCACAGACCACCTGCTGCTGGCCATAAGGTTCGCTTGTGTGTGTGTGTGTGTGTGTGTGTGTGTGTGTGTGTGTGTGTGTGTGTGTGTGTGTGTGTGTGTGTGTTTGTGTGTTTGTGTGTGTGTGTGTGCATGCGCCCGTGTCCGTGTGCCAGCTGTCCCTGGTAGCATTTGTGCTCCACATTTCTTCTCTGTCGGGCAGAAACCTTGTGTCTCCATATTTATTTTAATAGCAGTAAATGCACAGTAAACAAGTCCATTTTGAATTGCAGACATTTTTTACTCGTAACATTTTGATTTGAATGTGTAATACTCTATTTCTAGTATTGCGGTAGAAAAATCACACCCAAGTGAACTGTGCTATTCATTCATCGGTACGGACAAGGACAGATGTTGGAGCTTAGCTCCTTCCAGGAACACCGCTAGTGGCGTCAGTTCAGAAAAAGCTAAGGTATGGCAACATGACGCGAATGCACGCGTGCAAGACACCAGTCATGTTGCCATACCTTAGCAACAGGCATGATACTTTTTTTTTTAAGAAGTACATTTTATTTTTCCCCCGTTTCTACAGTTTCTTGGGCTGGATATGGCAGCCGGAACGGTTGTTCAAGTGCAGCTAAACTTGGCATGTTAGTAAACGTACCACAATTAACAATAATGCATTGCACCTGTGCAGCTGACCTGCGGAACCTGGGAATATACCATTTTGTCAAGATGCGGAGAATACAGTGTGGAGAATATAATTATAATACCTTGTTAAAGTGACCATTTTGTTAAATTTTGCATCTGTGGTAATTTTACTGTAATTTAACAACATAATAACCAGCCCAGATAGATAAAGAGACATTCATGGATTTATATTTAAAAGTAACTTTTATTTTCTCCCCTTGGCCCAGGGTATGGCAGCTGCCATACCCAATTGACGCCCCTGAACACCGCTCAAAAATGTGAAGAGCCTACTTTTTCCACCACAGTATTTTTTTTTTTAAGTATCGGTTTTGGAGTTACGAGGTTTCTCTCCCGGCAGCACCAATCTGCCAGGCGCTCCTGGTTGGGGAGATGATTGGTGTCCCCTCACAGACAGGGAGATTATGTCTCCAGATTTGTAAGGCAAACAGTCCAACAGACGACGCGCTGGAGGCGCGGTTCTTTAATAAGGGAACGGCTTGTGCTGTTTTCTCTCGGCGATTCGCCGGAGATTAGCGTGATCACGGAATGACAGCTGTCTAATTACGCCACACGAGCACCTCGCTACAACGGGAGTGCCCGAGCGTCACCGTTGAACAGATGACAGTGTGGGTGGCGGTATGAAGTGTCACGCCGCCGGTGCGTCGTTCACTGTTTGTGCCGCGTGAGAGTGCAGTTATTCGTAGGTGGCCCGCGGTTACAATATGGCAACATGAAAAATCATAGACATGTGCCAATTAAAACTGTTCTATTTCACTAATAACTCACTACGAGGTCTGCAAGAAAGTAGTTCCCAGCTATTAGAAAGTAGTTCCCAGTTGTTTTGCCAACAACACAGGTGCAGATAATTGGTGCACTGTGGAACACTGTGGAAAGAAATTTCGCACCTGGGTTTGATATAAACTGATTCAAGGTGTGGATTATAGTCTCATATACCACAGCAATTAAAGGGAAAGCAGCCAATCAGAATCAAGGAATGGAACTAGACGTTTTAGAATGATCCAGCTAATATTACAAGTAAGACGCGAAAAGGGCTTGGCAATAAATGGGAGAACGGGAGATTTACTACCAATCCGGGTGATGTAGAGTTGATGATGTCAGTGTTCATATATGATATATGGAGATCCATGACATCAGGGATCTCCATATATGGGCAGGTCAGCCATAGACATTGAGGTGTCTGTTGAACCAACGTGTGCTGGGAGACCCCAGACATGCTTACTCCGTCACTCATACAATCCCTTTTGGGGATGTTGATGTTGTCAGCTGCCCATTTGTCAATTTGGTCAAAATAAATTGATTGAACAGAACTCATATTCTGGGACCATCACTCCATTGTTTACAATGGTTTGTAATGCAGGCTGCCACCCCATGTGGTCATGTGATCCAAGATGGCCGCGGTGTGAATAAGGTCTATAGAGTAGTGAAGTGTGACGTAATTTACACATCCTACCTGGTTCGCGGTTTTGTTCCCCCATTCTGAATGTCCATAGACCTTTTTCATATGGCGTCATATAAGAACTGTGTTCCAATTATAAACAATTATCTCAGCGGCTTGATATGAAGAATCAACTGATGGTGAAAAAACGCTAATGTTACTGTCGCCGAATTAGTTACATTTTCGCTAGAAACAGGCTTTATCACTTATGAGTGACTGACTATCATAAACCCTACAGAGCCACCTCGCCGACAATATCGCAAAGGCTGTTTGCTTATCTGAGACGATTTAAGATGACTCAATGTTAGTCTCCATAGAGAATTACTTCCGTGGAACCACGGGATGAGCGAGTCACGTCATGATCGACTTCACTGTTGAACCCAGGGAATTCTCAACGTTTGGTGAAAAACGCTATGTACAGTTACAGTACAGATATGTACACTACAGTCATTTTCCACCTCTGCGCCGTCCCCTCTCAACCAGCCGTGCAGAGCTCAGGCCCCAGGTTTTCATCCAAGGTGCACAACAAAAAGAATGGCACGTCTGAAGAAATGCTGAAAGCCGTTATGTCACACGGCTGCAGCAGACATCAGATGAAGTGCAGATCCTTTCCTTAACCCTAGGAGTTATTGGACCGTTACGTGGGGGGGGGGGGTCCAGAGAGGGTGGAGGGGATCAGGCTTGGATGGAGATGGAGATCTTTGCAGGGGCTTCAATAATCCCGTTACTCTTTCATCATTCTGTGGTTTAGTCTGTCATGGGGTCTGACACAGAAAGGAAATCCTTCCAAGTCCCCATGAAATCAAAATACAGGATTCAGAGCTCTTCAGACCTTGCAGTATGTGAGGGGTTGGTATATGACACCTATACTGTCGTATAGTAATATACAGTAGAAAAATATAGACATGGAATCAAAAGTATTCAAAGACAAATGTTCTTTATCTTTCAAAAATGGCAGCGTTCCCGATCTAAATGGGTTAAAAGGCGTGTTCTGAGGCCTTTTCAGTTGCAATGAAAAAAATACCTATTTGCCTGCAGGTGTCGCTGTTGTGAGTTTCTGGGAGGAGAAGGGGTGGGATTAATGGCCTCCTGAAGTGGTTAATGTATGTTTGGTATTCATTATCATCAAAATCTACAAAGTAGAGTACAGTATTTGCCTCTGAGATGTATAGTGGAGTAGAAGTAAACACAGTGAAAATTGGAAATACTCAAGAGAAGTACAAATACCTCAGAATTGTAATTAAGCACAGTACTTCAGTAAATGTACTTAGGGTAGTTACTTTACACCACGGCAAGAAAGTACCCAGGGTACCAGCAGGTAATGACCAAACCCAGCATCTCTCTAAACAACATGCTATCTACATAAATTAGCATTGAAACAAACGGTATGCATATTTAAATAACATACTGTTCATTAAACATGTCAAGAAGGTACATTTGCATAATATAAGCATCTATAAAAAATATGCAATAAAGGACCGTTCACACAGAGCACTTTAACCATACTGTAACTAACGGTATATCGTTCAACATATCATTGTATTCATGTCATCCACTTGAATTTTAAAACTATGTTTTTTCATTTCAATCACTGAATTCACCGGTCTGTAAGCTCCGTCTATGGGGATGATCTGATCTTTACGTCATTACCAGGACGTTATATGGACCTTTTTTTGTTTGACAGGATTATTGTTATTGTTTGTAATGTTCGTTGAAATATGAGCATGTAAGGTTATATTCTGGAACATATCTAACTAGTTATGATATTTATCTGGCCTAGAATATCACCTGATTCCAACCAACATAAATCCTGTCAAACAAAAAAAGTCCATATGACGTACTGGTAATGACATCAAGATCATCCCCATATGGGCTGTGATCTGGCCCCAATGGAGACGTCACTGATTGGTCCAGGTCCTGACCGTGCTTGCTGGGCCACTGCATGAGCCACTGTTTGAACCCAGAAACAATGCCTCCATTTCTGAGAACAAATATACATATATATTTTAATGGCAAAGAGGAAAACATTGTAAGCTCCTCTTAGAATGTATTTTTTCTAAAAGTGACGTGGTTATCCTATAATCCCATCATCTGAAGGGACGGTCACGCTTTGACTCTGTCGGTGCTTTGTCAAATCCAGGCTCTGTCATTTGAATTAGATTTCATCGTACAGGTTTAAGGTGGAGGAGAGTAAACTGTCCATTAGCTCTGCAACAACTTTATGGCCTCATCGCTAGATTATCTATCTATAAATGCGAGAAGTCTCTGCGTGCGTGTCTGCGTGTGTGTCTGTCTGTAATCCGCGTATCTCGAGAACCGTTCGTCCCACCGGCTTCAGATTCGGCACGCGCGCTCCCCGCCGCGGCACGGAGTGCAGTGCCGGGCCTCGACCCGACCCGACGCGCGGTTTTCCCTAACCGCCGCGAAACGTTTGGAATCTCCTTATGCGGAAATCGGCGCAAAATCGGCGCAAGCGCTGAGTCATTGTGACATCACTGCAGTGCCGGGCGCAAGCGCTGATTCATTGTGACATCACTGCAGTGCTGGGCCTTGCCTCGACCCGACCAGATATCTCCGTATATGGGCATAAGACTGAGAACTGGGGCCTAGCCTCGAACCGACAGATATCTCCGTATATGGGCATAAAAGGGACACAGACAGATATATGGGCATAAAAGGGACACAGACTGAGATCTCCATATATGGGCAGATACAGAGATCTCCATATATGGGCAATACAGGGGCCTTGCCTCGACCCGACAGATATCTCCGTATATGGGCATAAAAGGGACACAGACAGATATATGGGCATAAAAGGGACACAGATTGAGATCTCCATATATGGGCATATGGGCAGAATAAAAGGGACACAGACTGATACAGAGATCTCCATATATGGGCATATGGGCAGATACAGAGATCTCCATATATGGGCATATGGGCATAAAATGGATGCAGATATATGGGCATAAAAGGGACACAGACAGAGATCTCCATATATGGGCATATGGGCAGATACAGAGAACTCCATATATGACTGATACAGAGATCTCCATATATGGGCATATGGGCAGATACAGAGATCTCCATATATGGGCATATGGGCATAAAATGGACGCAGATATATGGGCATAAAAGGGACACAGACAGAGATCTCCATATATGGGCATATGGGCAGATACAGAGATCTCCATATATGGGCATATGGGCATAAAAGATGGACACAGATAGAGTATATGCACGCTCCCCACCGCGGCATATATGAGCATAAATAGACACAGGCAAACAGATGGTCAAAACGGGTCCTATGACAACAGGTATTATGGGATGAGCATAAATGGACACAGGCAAACAGATGGTCAATACAGGTCCTACAGAGATCTCCATATATGGGCATAAAATGGACGCAGACAGACAGATAACTCCATATATGGGCATAAATGGACACAGGCGGCTTCAGATTCGGCACGCGCGCTCCCCGCCGCGGCACGGAGTGCAGTGCCGGGCCTCGACCCGACCCGACGCGCGGTTTTCCCTAACCGCCGCGAAACGTTCGGAATCTCCTTATGCGGAAATCGGCGCAAAATCGGCGCAAGCGCTGAGTCATTGTGACATCACTGCAGTGCCGGGCGCAAGCGCTGATTCATTGTGACATCACTGCAGTGCCGGGCCTTGCCTCGACCCGACAGATATCTCCGTATATGGGCATAAGACTGAGAACTGGGGCCTAGCCTCGAACCGACAGATATCTCCGTATATGGGCATAAAAGGGACACAGACAGATATATGGGCATAAAAGGGACACAGACTGAGATCTCCATATATGGGCAGATACAGAGATCTCCATATATGGGCAATACAGGGGCCTTGCCTCGACCCGACAGATATCTCCGTATATGGGCATAAAAGGGACACAGACAGATATATGGGCATAAAAGGGACACAGATTGAGATCTCCATATATGGGCATATGGGCAGAATAAAAGGGGCACAGACTGATACAGAGATCTCCATATATGGGCATATGGGCAGATACAGAGATCTTCATATATGGGCATATGGGCATAAAATGGATGCAGATATATGGGCATAAAAGGGACACAGACAGAGATCTCCATATATGGGCATATGGGCAGATACAGAGATCTCCATATATGACTGATACAGAGATCTCCATATATGGGCATATGGGCAGATACAGAGATCTCCATATATGGGCATATGGGCATAAAATGGACGCAGATATATGGGCATAAAAGGGACACAGACAGAGATCTCCATATATGGGCATATGGGCAGATACAGAGATCTCCATATATGGGCATATGGGCATAAAAGATGGACACAGATAGAGTATATGCACGCTCCCCACCGCGGCATATATGAGCATAAATAGACACAGGCAAACAGATGGTCAAAACGGGTCCTATGACAACAGGTATTATGGGATGAGCATAAATGGACACAGGCAAACAGATGGTCAATACAGGTCCTACAGAGATCTCCATATATGGGCATAAAATGGACGCAGACAGACAGATAACTCCATATATGGGCATAAATGGACACAGGCAAACAGATGGTCAAAACGGGTCCTACAGAGATCTCCATATATGGACATAAAATGGACGTAGACAGATAGATATCAACCATATATGGGCATAAATGATAAATGGACACACGCAAACAGATGGTCAAAACAGATCCTATGACAACAGGTATAATGGGGTTTGCATTAAAGGGCGGGGCATTCATCCCCTATTTACATTGTTCCCGAGTTGGCCAGGGCGCCGACTAGACGCTCGGCCGCCCGAAGGGCGGCCGAGCTTCTAGTAGGTGTAAAAGAGAGTAAGACAACCCAGGGCCCTTTAGGGCGAGGTCGCGCCAATTCTTGGCCATCTGGCCAGTGATGTATATCGGACCAGTTACCCATATATGGAGATCCATGTAGCCTACTGTGTAGTACATCCCTTTTATGCCCATACATGGAGAGATCCGTGTCTGAACCAGCCACACAGATATGGGCTGTCTTCCTCCATATATGGGCATTCCCATATGAAGTCCTGTTAGATATGGGCTTAATATTGATGACATCAGGGATCTCCATATATGGGCATGAAAGGGATTCTGTTGGAGTGGTTCCGAGGACATCACAACATACAATATCTTTTATGCCCATACCTGGACCAACATCTCCGCGGCCAAATACATATCATTCTGGGGGTCCTTGATTTTAAAGTATTTAAAATGATAGCGATGCTGTATTGACTACTTTCACTTCTCATATTTTTGAAAAATCTTGAAAATCCAAAGGTTTTTTGAAAAACTTATGTTTATATCAATTATATGTCAGTGGTGCTTAAACGTTTTCATGTGAAGGACCCCCAAAATGATATGTATTTGGCCACGGACCCCCATCTCCAAATATTTAGTTCCCCTCCTCCACCTTGGGCCCTAGTAACTCAGTCCCACTCCTCCCCGGGCCCCTTGTGACGCCCCTGCTTGCAACAGTCTTAGTGGTCCCATCCTATTTTACAGTTCACTTTAAGACACAAAAAGACATAATAAAGCCATAATAAGAAATAGTGTGTTGGTAATTAGAACTAATATATTTTATTAGATAAAAACAAAGACAGAATAGCAGAAAGAGCCAATACTTTCTCTGGCATCGACCGGCATTTCGACCGGCAGGAGCGCTGCATCGCCGGTGATAGGACCGGCGGCCACCGCACGGGCCAGCAGTTCGACCGGCAGTCCCGGCAGTAGGACCGGCGGCCGCCGGTCCTACTGCCGGGACTGCCGGTCCTCACGCCGGTGATGCAGTGCGACTGCCGGTCTAACTGCCGGTCGTGTGGCAGTTCTGAGGCAGGTGCCGGTGCCAGAGAATGTATTCGCTCTTTCTGCTATTCTGTCTTTGTTTCTGTCTAATAAAATATATTAGCTCTAATTACCAACACACTATTTCTTATTATGGCTTTATTCTGTCTTAAAGTGTACTGTAAAATAGGGTGGGACCATCTTAGTTTAATGTGTTCCTCCCGTGATGATCCTCCTCAGATGAAACAAGGCTGTGTGTGCAGATGACAGTGAACTGAAGCAGCAGCAGCAGAGTCAGCAGTGACTCTCACTACGATGCATTAATGATTCGCTGAATAATGTGATTACGGAAGAAAGTTTTCCTCCCGTCGCTTATTTATTTTCCCGTCGTCGTCGTCCCGAGTGCTAAAAGCAGAAGTTGCTGACTGACTGCAACCTCCTCTCCTCTCCCTCCTCCTCTCCTCTCCTCTCCCTCCCTGGAGTTGTAAAACGCATGTTTGCATTTGCTGCATGCGGGGGCCGCGGCGGGGGGGGGTCCTCTGGTTTGCTGCCTTGCATGCAGAAAACGAATAATAACAGCGGTAAACAACAAGATGAGAGTCTGAGACTATTTTTTTTATTACAGCGGTCTTTCCGCCTGCCTCATCACCTGAGGCGGAGATTGGAGATTCACTTAACTCATTTGTAGCCGATCCCGAGTATACTCGCGAAAAATACTCGAGTACTCGGAGTGCCGATCCCGAGTATACTCGCGCTATATACTGTATATACAGTAAAGCTGGCAAGCTTACCGTACGGTCCGCTGGAAAGTCCTGGCACGATTGGACTCGCCGATTCATCATCATCGCGGATCCACGTGCACACAATAGTGATTCCTTAACATGGTAGCCGACGGTCTATCTCATCTTTGATGTCCATTTTCTCCAAAAAACACTTTTGAAGCCAAGGATGGCATTGGATTCTCGCTATTATAACACAAGCTGAAAGGGAACGATCCGCCATTACTGCAACCGCATGGGACGATGATCACTTCCGGTGAATGACGTCATGACGTCAAACAGGAAATGTTTGCGCAATCGACTTCTGGCCTTCAAAATAAGAGACTGGCCGCGGACGGAGCAGGCGAAAGGCGCGCTGGACATTTAACCCGTTCATGTCTGGAGCACTAAATGGGTTAAACCACCCAAATTGGTTTGGGTTTGTTTTTTGTAGCGTTCCGGATTACTAGATGATGAACTCTATACTTTACTTATACTAGTAGCAGATCCACAAGCTCTTTTGAACTTGATATTTTTCAAGATTCACGTTCAAAAAACAGCCAGTGTTTGGACATAATCGTCACTGTCTGGCCAAAACCTCTTAACTCCATTTTTGAGGGCTATTGAACACCCTTCACGTCTGTGTGAACCAATGAAAAGTAGTAAAAAGCCCTTGGGTCCAAACCTCCTAACTCCACTTGAGCTCATTTTCCCGAAAATGAACATTTTGGAGTTAGGAGGTTTCGGCCCGACAGCAGAGATATGAGGTTTTAGGCACCGACAGAAATATTTATGTTTTTATCCTTGCCTCCCTGAATTAAACATGCATGTCGTTTTGGGAAAAGTAAACTTGCAATCATTTGATTTATACATGATTAAAAAATAAAATTAAAATTAAAACGGCTGACGTAGCATATCTACAAGCTCTTGCGGATTTGCTCCTTTTGTGTGTGTGTGTGTGTGTGTGTGTGTGTGTGTGTGTGTGTGTGTGTGTGTGTGTGTGTGTGTGTGTGTGTGTGTGTGTGTGTAGCAGGCACGTGCACACATAGACATCAAAGGGGGCTTGAGCCCCTGCCCTTTTATCCGTCTGTAAAAAATGCCCTATCCAGACCATGAATGCAGTTTTTACTATGGTGAAAGAAATGCCAATGTCCTCTTTCCATGCCATACCTGAAGGCAGCATTCAAGAGAATTGCCTTGTCCAAACTCTCCTGAACTTGAATGCAGCATCTTATGTTGAAAGAATTGCCCTCTCTGTCCAGAAATCCACACCGCATCTCCGGTATTGCCTTTTTTATGCTTAGTTTAGTGTGTTATGAAGCACCGAAAATAGCCAACGTCCAAGCTCACAATGCATCACAACGCATCACAACGCATGCAGTTCTGCTATTTTTGATGTTTTCACCAAAAGGCCCTTTTAGAAGTGTCAGCCCCTGCCTCTCTAACATTCTCTGCACGTCCCTGGTGTGTAGTATGATCAAGTAGGCTGTTCATTAAAAAAAAAAGAAAAAAAGTGAATAAAAATGAACATTAGAGGTTTCTGCCTGACAGAAAACGATACAGGGTTGTTGTTGTTTTTTTACCACAAATTGAACCCTAAGGACGTTGAAGAGTCAGTTAATGAGTTAAATACGCCTCCGCATTTATACTGGATCAACACCACCACGACCACAATGAGATTTAAAGAAAACAAAGCAGATTCAAGAGTAGCCAAGTGCTCTCCGCATTAACGTCTTTATCCGGATTAAATAAACTCACCGCTGGAAAGGGCTTGAAGATTTACGCCGCTAATGACTCTTCTGAAGCAGCGATGCAAACACGGTTCGTTGACTTGGTGCAAAAACAAAGTATATACTGTATATGTTCTTAAATAAAAAGGCTTGTCTGTTGTTGAGCGGTGCCTAGCGCTCCAACATTTGACCGAGTGTGTATGTCTGTCTGTCCATGTCTGTCCATATGTATGTATGAGTATGGCCTCAACAGCTGCAATAACACTGGGCAGGGGTGTCACAAGGGGGGGGGGGGGGGGGGGGGGAGTGGGACTGAGTTACTAGGGCCCAAGGTGGAGGGGCCTTAACTATGTTATACTTTAGCTATTGAAATATAGCAGATATGCAAGCTCTCAGCACAGCACTGGGTGTCGCGCTGCAAGGTTGTAGATCTGCTATTTTTGAAGGTCGTGAAAATGTGTGTAAATCTTTGAATATATGTCTTTTTTTAAGCGAACATTTGTAACTCAAATGTTGCTTCCTGGAACTAAATATTTTGAGAAGGGGGTCCGCGGCCAAATACATGTCATTTTTGGGAGTCTTTGACATGAAAAGGTTTGAGCACCACTGACATAGAAAAAAGGATTTGAAATGTTCAGAGACATTTTTCACGATCTTTAAAAAATAGCAAATCTACAAGCTAACAGCATGAAGAACATTCATGGGGGGGGGGGGGCCACAGTGAAACCTTGTACCCAGGGCTCAGAATCTGGTGCGACACCCCTGCGTGAGTGCATGCGTGCGTGCGTGCGTGCGTGTGTGCGTGCGTGTGTGTGTGTGTGTGCGTGCGTGCGATGAATGATAATGCATTTGTTCGTATTGGCCTGCCAGATGGAGAAGTATGACTGGATATGAAAGGCTGTCAACACAAAAGAGGAAACAGATTCGTCATGTCACCCCCCCCCCATTAAACCGTCTCCCCTGAGCCTCCTCACAAAGCTCTGTCACATCACATCACCTACTGTACCTTCTGCTTCACTCATTCCTACCTGTTCCCATCAGCATGTTGTTAATGCATTATTACACATTAATACTTTAACCCATTATTGTATGCTTTAACTATTGAAAAATAGCAGATATACAAGCTCGAGCTTGTAGATATGCTATTTTTTTGAAATATCGTGAACATTTGTGTCAAGTAAATGGTAAATGGTGCATTTATATAGCGCTTTTATCCAAAGCGCTTTACAGAGATTGTGCATTACATTCACCCATTCACGCACACATTCATACACCGGTGGCGGAGGAAACCATGCAAGGCACCAACCAGCTCACCAGGAGCAACTAGGGGTTCAGAGTCTTGCCCAAGGACCCTTCCAGATTAACTCAGGGGGAGTCCGGATTCGAACTGGGAACCCTTCGGGAACCCTTCGTGCTCTAATAACGGTTTCTCTACCCCTGAGCTATGCCGCCCCACAAGTCTTTGAATATCTTAGACCCAATTCTAGAAATGTCTTCTGAATCAGTGGTTCTCAAACCTTTTCATGTCAAGGACCCCCAAAATTACATGCATTTCATTCAAACATTTTCTTAAGTATAAAAGTTCCAAAAGTCAAAGTGAAACGTGTCGCATCAGTGTTGTTTTCAAATAGCCTGAGTATCAAATATGGCTTCATTGCGTGATGTATTTTTTATTTTTTTAAGTAACTCGTAACTAAAGCTATCAAATGAATGTTGTGGAGTAAAAATCACAATATGCTTGACTGATGTAGTGGAGTAGAAGAAGTATATTAAATTATTGTAGAACTAAAAGTACAAGCGTTACCAAGTACGGTACCTCAAAAGTGTACTTGAGTAAGTGTACTTAGTTACCTTAGTATGTATAAAGAGTCTCATTAGCCTGTCTGACAGAGGGAGGCTCCTGCTCTCCAACCAAGAGCCCTGCACGCTTCAAAACTAAATTGAAAATGAATGTGTGTGTGTGTGTGTGTGTGTGTGTGTGTGTGTGTGTGTGTGTGTGTGTGTGTGTGTGTGTGTGTGTGTGTGTGTGTGTGTGTGTGTGCGCGCGCGTGTGCGTGTGCGTGTGCATATGTGTGCGTGTGCGTGCGTGCTGAATAAAATGGTCTGTTTACGGCCCCAAACCATGAGACATATTTAGGCTACCGCGCTCGCTTCCCCATCTGGCTGGACCAGAACCTCAAGCTGGGTTGAGTTGGCATTTATACTCACAGTGTCGCGTTGGACAGCCTGGCACACACACACACACGCGCACACGCACACGCACGCACGCACGCACGCACGCACGCACGCACGCACGCACGCAAGCACGCGCACACACACACACACACACACACACACACACACACACACACACACACACACACACACACACACACACACACACACACACCCTGCACTGTGCCAGTTCTGCTGTGGAGGTCTCGTCTCTGCCCGTCTGCCTGCCAGCTTGCCCTTGTTTGTTGTTTGTTTGTTTGTTGGTAATCGTGTGTTTATAAATACTCTACCAGTCATTCTCAGCCAGTTTGTATTAATCAGGCCAGCGGTGCTCCTGGAACAGGAGCTACCATTGTTCCCTATTGAGCTTGGCACATTTCCTGAGGCAATGTTTAATTTGTCATGTATCGGATTCGCCCCAACTAAGAGTCTCCTGTAGTATTTTGGGTGTGGAGGCACCTTAACTCCATTCAGCACCAGGACAGCTCCACCTTAACTCCATTCAGCACCAGGACAGCTCCACCTTAACTCCATTCAGCACCAGGACAGCTCCACACCATAACTCCATTCAGCAACACGCATCCAAACCTATCTGTCCATGGTCCTTTCAGCACCTGGGACAGTTCCACCCAGAGTCAGTCAGTCATCAGTCAGTCAAGTGTTGCGTTTTTTTCATAATTTAACCCAAGACCTGGAATTATGTTATACTTTAGCTATTGAAAAATAGCAGATCTACAAGCTCAACTGTGAGCTTGTATATCTGCTATTTTTAACACCTAAAGCATAACATATAATGGTAAAAGCGGTCTCAACAGGTCCAAAGGCATCAACAAAAAAGCAGATATACAAGCTTGAAACGTGACTCAAAACGACACCTTTCAAGCTTGTAGATCTGCTTTTGCTTTTTTTGTTTTGTTTAATTAAGCAATTTAGACCGGGTACGCATTATTGTGTATTGTTAATTTATACTTTAACTATTGAGAAATAGCAGATATACAAGCTCACAGCACGACACTGCAAGCTTGTAGATCTGCTATTTTTTTTTTTTAAATCGTGAAAACTTGAATTTGACCCGATTTTGAAAAAATATATATGTTTCTATGTCAGTGGTGCTCAAACTTTTTCATGTGAAGGACCCCCAAAAGTATTTGTTCACGGACCCCCATCTCAAAATATTTAGTTCCAGGGACCCCCCCAGAAGCAACATTTGAGTTACAAATGATCGCTTTAAAAATGCATATATTCAAAGATTTGAACACATTTTCACAACTTTTTCAAAAATAGCAGATCTACATTAAGCTCACAGCGCGGCACCGTATATCTGCTATTTTTCAACAGTTAAAGCATTGAATGATTCTAGGCCTAAATGGGTCAATTTGAATCCTGAAAACTCTCAGTTTCTGACATGTGAGGTTTCCACGGTGACAGAGACACAGATCTGTCTGCTTGTCCTCAAAAGAACCACAACGAGTGGCGGCAGGCGGATTCCAGCGGAAACGTGGGGAGCGTTTTGTCAAAAACAGCTTTAACCCTGCAAGGCCCAGCGTTGCTTTTTGGCAACATTTTTTAAATCATTTTCTAAAAAATGTTATAATTAGTTTTCCTGTTCTTTTTTCACATTAACATCATAATTAAATCCTATTGTTAGTATTACAAAGCCATTGGCCACGATATTTGCATATAAATACCCCCCCACAGAGGCTGACATTCACACCTCCCAGAGAAGTTGAAATTCCAGTGTCTGGACGGACAACATCTCACTTTTTAACAGAAGCTATTCCTCACTAAAACATAAGTAAAATGCCTGTATTATTTTTTTTCCTGATCATTAGAATGTCTAGAACACATGCATATGTTAATATTGTGGAAAAATATCCCCAAAATGCTAATTAGAGCATGATTTATGATTTATGATTTATGGCTATAAAACCTTACAAAAACATTATTACTTTTTTAACATTACATTTTCCTGTGATTAGGACTTCTACAACACCATCTGATTTTTAAAAAAAAAAATTGGCCAGTAGAAATTAATTCGGGCCTTGCAGGATTAATTCCTTCATTTGCATCGCATTTCACAGCGTGGCTCTCCAGTAAACAGTGTTGTTGTTGTTCGTGTGTGTGCGTGCGTGCGTGCGTGCGTGCGTGCGTGTGTCTGTGTGGGTGCGGTACAGTATTGTGCGCTCTGGTTTAAGCAGTGCTTAGCGGTTGAAGCCTGAGCATCAATGCAACACAAATCATTATTCATGCAGAGATAGGCTCCTATTACATCATCACAATGTGATCTGTGCTGTTCCTAATGAGAGGATTAGCGTGTGTGTGTGTGTGTGTGTGTGTGCGCGTGTGTGTGTGTGTGTGTGTGTGTGTGTGTGTGTGTGTGTGTGTGTGTGTGTGTGTGTGTGTGTGTGTGTGTGTGTGTGTGTGTGTGTGTGTGTGTGAGGGAGAGAGAGAGAGAGAGAGAGAGAGAATTTATATTACTATACTTGTGTGAGTGTTACATTTCCTCGCTGTATGCACCAATAAGACACCCTAAGGCAGGGGGTCTTCAACAGGGGGTCCGCGACCCCTAGGGGGTCCGCGGAGGTACTGCAGGGGGTCCGCGAAATTTTTGCTTAAAAAAAATCAAAAAATGTTTTTTTTTTCTTTTCTTTTTTTTTGCCATTTTCCACATTTAAATAAATCATGATTCTATCCATTTTGAATAGCTTGAATACATGATTACTATGCAATTGACAGATCTTTGATATTATTGACATTGGTTCTCAGTTAATAAGTAGTATGTTTAGAAATGGTAGTGGTACGGCCCACCCTGCTCGCTGTAACTTGTACATGTTTAAAATAAGAAATATGTCGTAGCCCCGACCCCCCCACCCTACGAGGTGGTAGGGGGTCCCTGCTCCATCTCCCCATCAGTTTGGGGGTCCCCGGCCTGAAAACGTTGAAGACCCCCCTCAGCTTCTCAATACGGCACAGTTAAGAAGCAAGAGTTAAAGGGATATTTCACTTTCAAAAAAAACTTTTGTCATTTTATCGTCTAATCAGGCTTTTGGGAACACCCAGGACAGTTTTTGAATGTCTTCATTCAGTATTTAGATATTTGATAGGGCCTATTCATTTCCCCCCCTTCCAGGACCTTCCTATACAAACCCATTATAACTTCAAACTCCATTTTAACCATGATAGATTCAATGAAAACAACTGTCCTTTTTTCTGGTGACTCCTAACACCCTCCGAATACGTGAATAACTTTTTTTTAAATAATCCTTTATTGTATTTAATAATTTTAATTTCCCCAAAAAATTAATAGAAATCAATGAAAAATGTTATAAAAAAATCAAACCTCGGTTCGAAGTGAAGCGGTGAATCTTAGTATAGAATTGTCTGGAGAGCCGGTATGACAGCCGGTATAATAGGTTTTAAAAAAATATATAAAAAGTCCTGCTTGCTGGTCTCTTAGTTGTTTGTCAACTGCATCCCTCTATAATTATTTCAGTTTCTGTTATCTTTGTGGCCTACAAAATTTTTCAACTTCTGCTAGATTTGTATTTACTCTTGTCTGCCTTAAAGACCCAGTTCAGGGAATTAAGCTATTTCTTTATAGACACATTCTACATGTAGAATATTAATTTCTGAATCCCTGGGAAAAAAATTGGAACTTTATATTAAAGCATTGTGGAATAAGACTGCTTTACGTTTTTGAATCATGCCTGGGCAATCATTATTTGTAATGCTTTACCGTCGTGCGCATCACGGTAATACTATTAATTAATTACTTTTGATAGGCTACTTGATAGCCTATCAAAGGTCTGTTACTACTAGGCATCTCCTCGTCCCTTCATGTTAGTTAGCGCCGGTAGCTAAACGCTAACGCTAACGTTCACAATCACACTGTTGCTGTTCCCTGTCATTTTACACACACACACACACACACACACACACACACACACACACACACACACACACACACACACACACACACGCACGCAGACACACTGTGCGTGTGCATGCGTGCATCAATCCACACTCCACTATAGGCTTTCACTCTGACATTCCACAGACCACGGCGTTTGGTTAGCAGTTAGCCTAGCCTAGCGTTCCTTCTCCCCCTGTGTCAGACTGGTGCGGTGATGAGAACTAAAGCAGGCAACTGCTCAGGGGCGTCAATTGGGTATGGCAGGGGTATGCAGCTGCCATACCTTGGCTACAGGGGGAAATAATAAAAATGTACTTTTCATCGTGCCTGTTGCTAAGGTATGGCAACATGACTGGTGTCTTAAGACACCAGTCATGTTGCCATACCTTAGCTTGTTCTGAACTGACGCCACTGCAACTGCTGCCCCATGCACTCAGCCAATCACGGTGTGTGTGTGTGTGTGTGTGTGTGTGTGTGTGTGTGTGTGTGTGTGTGTGTGTGTGTGTGTTTGTGTTGCGTGCGTGCGTGCGAGCGAGTGAGTGGTGGAAAAAGTACTCAAATGTTTTACTTGAGTAAAACTGTAAAAGTATCACACTACTGCATTGTGGAAACTAACTAATGAAAATAATAATACTCAAGTAAAGTCAAAGTACCTGAATACAAAGTACTTGAGTAAATGTACTTAGTTACTTTCTTTTTTGAGTAAATGTACTTTTTTTTTTTTTTTTTTTTTATCAAGAAAACCAAAGTGGATACTTCTGTGAATGGGCGTGGCTTCATTGTGTACATAGGCCACGCCCCTACAGTCCTTGTCAGAAAGGCCAGAAAAATATGTATTGGATTTGACACACTTTGAAACACATTTTTTTTTACTTTTAGATTTTTTCATCATTAAAATCGTGTCTGTTGGTTAATAATACATCACTCTGTTGTGTGACAAACTGAGAATACACTTGTTATCATCTTTATTTGACTGAACTCCCCCTTTAATGCTCCTTTTTACCATTCTGTTAGCATCTGTATATTCTTATTGTGCCTTTGCTTTTGCTCTTATGCGGCTATTTGTCATTGCTGCAATAGGTGAGACCTTGCATGTACAAGACAGATAAAACCTGAAGGCCAAATTATCATGTGAAGCTTGACCAATCCTCAAAGTATCCATTCATCTGACCGGGAGGGACACCGCACACATATTCTGGACGTACAGGACAGATAAAGCCTATTCATTCTGAACTGAAATGACCATATATGGACATGGGACACACATTTTGCTTTTTGAAAAAGCCTATTCATTCTGGACTGATATTTTGCACGTACGGGACAGGAAAAACCTGTTCATTCTGGCCTGGAGTGACCATATATGGACATGAGGTGACATACATTGTGTTTTTGAAAAACCCTGTTCATTCTGGACTGAGATCACCATATATGGGCATGATACACACAAAGCCACTCATAGGAAGCGGTTTTCACCGCTTCAAAAAACACGGCCTGCTCACGTATTCGGAGGGTGTCAGGAGTCACCAGAAAAAAGGACAGGTGTTTTAATTGAATCTATCATGGTTTAAATGGAGTTTGAAGTTATAATGGGTTTGTATAGGAAGGTCCTGGAAGGGGGAAAATGGGGGATAATGAATATCAAATATCTAAATACTGAATGAAGAAATTCAAAAACTGTCCTGGGTGTTCCCAAAAGCCTGATTAGACGATACAATGACAAAATGTTTTTTTCTTTTTTTCTTTTTTTTTTTAAAGTGAAATATCCCTTTAAACTGTTAATCTGGCTGGTCTAGTCATCATTGTGATGTCAGAACAGGTCAGCTATTTCCATATCTGGAGTCTGTGAGGTCAGATGTAGTGGTATTGGCCAGCTCCATATATGGAGATGTCTTGGCCATACTGTAAATGGAGCATGTCATGAGGTGTGACGCACAGACGGACAGACATGATCTGCAGGTTTTCATACTAAATGTGACCTATGGTCACAATATCAATCAAGGTTGTAACTTAATATCGTTTATATGTTTTGCACTTCTTAACTCCCACTTCTTTAATGTGTGTTATAATGCATTATTAGCACTGGTCCATAACGTTAGAATGTTCTTCTTAACACTATGGTACTGATGAGCCCTTGCCCTCACAGGGGCTAAAAACGGACCCCACAAAAATGTGAAAAGTTATGACAAACTTGTCATGCACCAGGAACAATGCATCACAAAAGAGGGAGTCCACACAAGTCAAAAACATTAAAATTAATTATATAAAGTAAATGAAATAAAGCAATGGTCAAACATAAAGGCAAGTGAGGTGTGAGCAAGTCAGTAGTCAGTGGTGTCTGCAGTGTATGCATGTGTGTAGTGTGCCATGTGCGTGTTGTAGTAAAGTGTGTAAAAGAGAACTCGGTGTCATGCCCCTCCCTGCCATGACACCGAGGCAGGCGCCTAGCCTACAGTGAGGCAGAGAGGGGCAGGGCCGTCACACACTAAGCCATAGTTTTGTCGGGCTGTTTTTAGCCCAATGAATGCTTTTTGTGCAAAACAAATGCTTTTTTTTAATGATTCAGAATCATTAAAAACTTTTGGTTTTTTTGGGGGGGTATTTCTTCCTTTAAGTTTATAGCATAGTGTATAGTAAGTGAATGAGACCCAAACTTTTCAGCGGCTGTCAAAAATCCCGCATTTTTGCGAGGGGAATGGGAGCTCAAATTGTTATTTAACCTTCAAAACTACAGAGAAACGGACCTGTGCTCTCCACGGTTACGGAAGTATCGGAAACAACCCGACTACAGCCTCTCGCCTGTAGTAAAAAGAAATACACTTCTTCTCACCAAAACAAAGACGGTTTTAAGATGTTGAAAGCCTACTTTCCTTTGTGGGAATACACTTTTTGGCCAGAAAATAAAATACATTTCACCGGAAGGCAAAATCTGGTCAGTGAATCTTTTTGGTCGGTGAAATATTTTCATCTCTGACCAGGAAGTGTATTTTAGATGTGAGCTGGGGGGGTCAGTGTTCCCGCTAAGGGAAAGAAGGTTCTCAACTCTTCTACCTAAAAACCATCTTTGTTTTGGTGAGCAGCGAAAGTGATTTCTACAGGCGATAGACTGGCTGTGAGCACCGTAGCCCCGTAGCGTTAACCCTGTAAGGCCCGAATTAATTTCTACTTAAAAAATAAATAAAAAAAAATCAACCTTTCAGATGGTGTTGTAGGAGTCCTATTTAGCCCTGCAAGGCCCAGCGTTGTTGTTTTTTTGTTTTTTTTTATAATTAGTTTTCCTGTATTTTTTTCACATTAACATCACCATTAAATCCTATTGTTTAGTATTACAATGCCATTGGCCACGATATTTGCATATAAATACCTACCACAGAGGCTGACATTCACACCTCCCAGAGAAGTTGAAATTCCAGCGTCTGGACGAACAACATCTCACTTTTTAACTGAAGCTATTCCTCACTAAAACATAAGTAAAATGCCTGTAATATTTTGTTTCGTGATCATTAGAATGTCTAGAACATGTACATATGTTATTATTGTGAAAAATATCCCCAAAATGCAAATTAGAGCATGATTTATGATTTATGATTCATGGCTATAAAACCTTACAAAAACATTATTATTTTTTTTACATTACATTTTCCTGTGATTAGGACTCCTACAACACCATCTGATTTATAATTCATATTTTTTTTTTGGCCAGTAGAAATTAATTCGGGTCTTGCAGGGTTAGAGGAAAATGTAATGTTTTTTTTCATGAAAATGTGTGCAAATCTTTGAATATGTTTATTTTTTAAGCAAACATTTTTGTAACTCTAATTTTGCTTCTGGGGGGGTCCCTGGAACTAAATTTTTTCTTCTTCTTTCTGTTTTTGTAAGGTTTTATAGCCATAAATTATAAATCATGCTCTAATTTGCATTTGGGGAATATTTCTCACAATAATAACATATGTACATGTTCTAGACATTCTAATGATCACCAAACAAATTATTACTGGCATTTCACTAATGTTTTTTGTGAGACGTTGTTCGTCCAGACTCTGGACTCCATGCAGAGATCTTGAAGTTGTGTGAATGTCAGCCTCTGTGGGGGGGTATTTATATGCAAATATCCTGGACAATGGCATTGTAATACTAAACAATAGGATCCAATGGTGATGTTTAAGTGAGAGAAAAAAAGCAGGAAAACAAATTATTTAAACTCAAATATAAATGTGTCCTAAAAGCAGGAGTGGTCCTTGCAGGGTTAAGCAGAACTCCTTTTAACGCTAACCCTACTTTCCTTTGTGGGAATACAATTTTTGGCCAGAAAATAAAATATATTTCACCGGAAGGCAAAATCTGGTCAGTGAATCTTTTTGGTCGGTGAAATATTTTCATCTCTGACCAGGAAGTGTATTTTAGATGTGAGCTGGGGGGGTCAGTGTTCCCACCAGGGAAAGAAGGTTCTCAACTCTTCTACCTAAAAACCATCTTTGTTTTGGTGAGCAGCGAAAGTGATTTCTACAGGCGATAGACTGGCTGTGAGCACCAGGCCCGTCGGCCCCGTAGCGTTAACCCTGTAAGGACTGGCTGTGAGCACCAGGCCCGTCGGCCCCCGTAGCGTTAACCCTGTAAGGACTGGATGTGAGCACCAGGGCTCATCGGCCCCCGTAGCGTTAACCCTGTAAGGACTGGCTGTGAGCACCAGGCTCATCGGCCCCGTAGCGTTAACCCTGTAAGGACTGGCTGTGAGCACCAGGACTCATCGACCCCGTAGCGTTAACCCTGTAAGGACTGGCTGTGAGCACCAGGACTCATCGGCCCCGTAGCGTTAACCCTGTAAGGACTGGCTGTGAGCACCAGGGCTCATCGGCCCCGTAGCGTTAACCCTGTAAGGACTGGCTGTGAGCACCAGGCTCATCGGCCCCGTAGTGTTAACCCTGTAAGGACTGGCTGTGAGCACCAGGCTCATCGGCCCCGTAGTGTTAACCCTGTAAGGACTGGCTGTGAGCACCAGGGCTCATCGGCCCCGTAGTGTTAACCCTGTAAGGACTGGCTGTGAGCACCAGGCTCATCGGCCCCGTAGCGTTAACCCTGTAAGGACTGGCTGTGAGCACCAGGACTCATCGGCCCCGTAGCGTTAACCCTGTAAGGACTGGCTGTGAGCACCAGGACTCATCGGCCCCGTAGTGTTAACCCTGTAAGGACTGGCTGTGAGCACCAGGCTCATCGGCCCCGTAGCGTTAACCCTGTAAGGACTGGCTGTGAGCACCAGGCTCATCGGCCCCGTAGCGTTAACCCTGTAAGGACTGGCTGTGAGCACCAGGCTCATCGGCCCCGTAGCGTTAACCCTGTAAGGACTGGATGTGAGCACCAGGACTCATCGGCCCCGTAGCGTTAACCCTGTAAGGACTGGCTGTGAGCACCAGGACTCATCGGCCCCCGTAGCGTTAACCCTGTAAGGACTGGCTGTGAGCACCAGGGCTCATCGGCCCCGTAGTGTTAACCCTGTAAGGACTGGCTGTGAGCACCAGGCCCGTCGGCCCCGTAGCGTTAACCCTGTAAGGACTGGCTGTGAGCACCAGGCCCGTAGCGTTAACCCTGTAAGGACTGGCTGTGAGCACCAGGGCTCATCAGCCCCCGTAGCGTTAACCCTGTAAGGACTGTCTGTGAGCACCAGGGCCCATCGGCCCCCGTAGCGTTAACCCTGTAAGGACTGGCTGTGAGCACCAGGACTCATCGGCCCCGTAGTGTTAACCCTGTAAGGACTGGCTGTGAGCACCAGGCTCATCGGCCCCGTAGCGTTAACCCTGTAAGGACTGGCTGTGAGCACCAGGCTCATCGGCCCCGTAGCGTTAACCCTGTAAGGACTGGCTGTGAGCACCAGGCTCATCGGCCCCGTAGCGTTAACCCTGTAAGGACTGGATGTGAGCACCAGGACTCATCGGCCCCGTAGCGTTAACCCTGTAAGGACTGGCTGTGAGCACCAGGCCCGTAGCGTTAACCCTGTAAGGACTGGCTGTGAGCACCAGGACTCATCGGCCCCGTAGCGTTAACCCTGTAAGGACTGGCTGTGAGCACCAGGACTCATCGGCCCCGTAGCGTTAACCCTGTAAGGACTGGCTGTGAGCACCAGGACTCATCGGCCCCGTAGCGTTAACCCTGTAAGGACTGGCTGTGAGCACCAGGGCTCATCAGCCCCCGTAGCGTTAACCCTGTAATGACTGGCTGTGAGCACCAGGGCCCGTAGCGTTAACCCTGTAAGGACTGGCTGTGAGCACCAGGGCCCGTAGCGTTAACCCTGTAAGGACTGGCTGTGAGCACCAGGGCTCATCGGCCCCGTAGCGTTAACCCTGTAAGGACTGGCTGTGAGCACCAGGCTCATCGGCCCCGTAGCGTTGAGCAGAACTCCTCTTAACGCTACGGAGCAGAGCTGATGCATTATAAACTCTATGCTCGTCTCCCTCTGCTCTCAGACTGTGGAATAAAAACTCCCAAAACAGACTCACTGAATGTTCTCTGCCACGATCTGAAGACTCACCTCTTCAGGCTCCACCTCACCCCCTAGAACACTGTTTGCTCACTCAATAGTAAAAAAAAAAAAAAAAAACCTTTAAGACATTTTAATACCTCTAAAATGAAAAATTAAACATTGACCTAATTGTCAAATAGAAATTGTGAAATTGCTCACGATGCGAGGCGTTGTGAGCATGTAGATTGGCTATTTTCACATAGAACTGTGTTAAACTAAATGTAATTCCTCAACTCTTCCAACTCCAAGTAGTGCTTGTCAGGGTGGGGGGGTCCCCAGTTAGCATATGATTATTTTGGGGGTCGCGGCCTGAAAAGGTTGAGGACAACTGCTCCTAGAACACTTCACTCTCCCAGCAACACTCAGTCCATCACGAGCCCTTGGTAATGCAGTCCTTCTCATTGGTTAAATATTCATAAAACTCGCTGACATACTTAGAACCACTTTCATTTTCACCTTTTTCAAAAATAGTTGAAATAGCTGCTCTGAATTATACTGTATGCCTAGATCTTCTTCTAGTGTTTTATCGCAAAGTAGTAAAGTAGCATTAATGTCAGGATCCCTGACTAATAAGCCATGTAGGCCTTACTATGTTATAATAACCCTCTTTAACCAAAATATACCATTTAAAACACTTAAAATGTCTTCCTTAGAGAGAAAAAACTTCATATTTTCAACCCATGGGGCGTCATAGATGCTTTTTGGCTGGTCGGGCCCATAGGGTTAATATGGAACGTCAAAACAACGTTCTCTTTATAATATTTAAAACATTGTCTTGATGCTCAGATTAACTGTAGTTAGTAGTTTGGTGCTTTTCTGTTCTGTTCATATCAAGTACGATGTTTTGCCGTGCCTGTAAAGTGTTTAATTCAACATCTAAAACTTGTTTACACCGCCATTTTAAATGGGCCCGACCACCCAAAAAGCATCTATGACGTCATCACTGCTCGCGACGGACACTGCAATGGCTCCCCCCATGGGTTGGAAATATGAACTTTTGTCTCTCAAAGGAAGACATTTTAAGTGTTTTAAATGGTATATTTTGGTTAAAGAGGGTTATTGTAACATATTAAGGCCTACATGGCTTACTAGTCAGGGATCCTTTTAAGATAGAGCAGATCTATCCTTTGTCATACAACAAAGTATAAAACAGAGCTGCTATGTGTACTGCAGTGTTCTTACACAGGGGGTCTGGGACCCCTAGGGGATCCTCAGAGTTACTACGGGGGGGGGGGGGGGGGGGGGGGGGGGGGGGGGGACATCTTTGAGTGATAGGAACCTTTTTACTTTACCACCGGCTGTCTGTCCGTCTGTCACGTCACACTTTTGCCCCTACTATTATCTCTACCATTGGCCCTATCCATGCGACACTTTGCACACACACTCCTTGGATGTAAATCACAACCTCCAGCCCTGATTTCTCACATGGCCTCTTCTAGCGCCACCATCAGGCGATTTTTGCAAGACAAATCTGTGGACACTGCTCCTACAGATTCTGGCCTAAAATCACACAAAGCGGCAGCAGGTTGAGAAGCAGTGTTGTACCGCAGCAGCAGCAGAGGTTACATGAGGTTACATGAGGTTACATGAGGTGTACGCCATATAAAAACGTTACATGGTGACATGGTGGGAGTGGGCTGGTTGATTTTTTGGGTAAAAGGCGCTACGCTTTGACACACTGGCGCGGAGGAAAAGATTTCATTCAGTGAATTGGTCCTGCTGCTTCATGCAGGGGCGTCACGGGGGGAGGGGGACTGAGTTACTAGGGCCCAAAGTGGAGGGGACCGTAATTATTTTATTGATTGATTGATTGATTGAAGACTTTATTAGAAGTTTGCATAGAAGAAGGTACAGTTTCATGACAGTACAGTTCACTGGTACAAGGTCTACTAAAAGGAGATCCTAGAAAAGACTATAAGCTTATTTCCACAGGAAACCATTGAAGTATCTCATATAACATTGAATGACAGACCATAGAACACGGTACTATGCAGTAGATATAGTCAGTAAAAAAAGAAAGAACAAAAAACAGTAAGTTATACTTTAGCTGTATTGAACAATAGCATTTATACAAGCTTGTAGATCTGCTATTTTTGAAAAGTCATGAAAATTTGCAAATCTTTTGAATATTTTATTTTTTAAGCGAACATTTGTAACTCAAATTTAGCTTCTGGGGGAGGGGGGTCCCTGGAACTAAATATTTTGAGATGGGGGGTCCGTGGCCAAATAATACATATCATTGTGGGGGTCGTTTACATGAAAAAATGTGAGCACCACTGGCACTGACATAGAAACATAATATATATATATATATATTTTTTTTTTTTTTTTCAAAAAACCTTAAGAAGTATTTGAAATATTCAAAGACTTGCACGAAAAAGTTTTCACGATTTTTCAAAAAATAGCAGATCTACAAGCTCGCAGTGAGCTTGTAGATCTGCTATTTAAAGCATACAATAATTGAAGTGAATCCTTGCACCCAGGGCCCAGAATTTGGTGCGACACCCTGGCTTCATGCAACTGGCTGACAACCACAACCGCTCTGAAAGGCCCGCACGTTGTTTCAACACAAACACAACGTCCTGTCCTGTTTGCTGGTCTGCTGGTGCGTAACACCAACAAGTTAGTGTGAGTGTGATGGAAGCTTCCTCTGAGGGTTTGCAGTGAGCATAGCATCTTTGTCGGGTGAAGAAACCAATGGCCCAGAATCTGGCGTCGGAACTGAAGCTCTCTGCAGCTTCTGTTACACAGCCAGGGGCGTCGCACCGAACTCTGGGCCCTGGGTCCAAGGATTCACTCACATTGTGTGCTTAATCTATTGAAAAATAGCAGATCTACAAGCTCACAGCGCTGCGAGCTTGTAGATCTGCTATTTTTTTTAAAATATTTCAAATCCTTCGAAGGTTTTTTTTTTATATATGTTTCTATGTCAGTGGTGCTCAGACCTTTTCATTTCAAGGACCCTCAAAATGATATGTATTTGGCCACGGACCCCCCGTCCAGGGACCCCCAGAAGCAAAATTTGAGTTACAAATGTTCGCTCAAAAAATACATATATTCAAAGATTTGCACAACACAACAAAAAATAGCCGCGCTGAGAGCTTGTAGATCTGCTATTTTTCAATAGCTAAAGTGTAAAATAATTAAGGCCCCTCCACCTTGGGCCCTCGTAACTCAGTCCCACTTTTCCCCCTTTGTGACACCCCTGACCATCACACAAGAGCACAACTATCTTTGTCAGAAGAAGCACCAACTCCCCACTCAGCTGAGCTGGGAGGCTCTCTCTCTCTCTCTCTCTCTCTCTCTCTCTCTCTCTCTCTCTCTCTCTCTCTCTCTCTCTCTCTCTCTCTCTCTCTCTCTCTCTCTCTCTCTCTCTCTCTCTCTCTCTCTCTCTCTCTCTCTCTCTCAGCTCAACACATGGCTTCACTGCATCACTGTACAGCCTCTCAACCAAGGTTGTCTCCTCCACAGCCTACCGATTCGCTACATAAAGAGAGCACGTCGTACAGAGAGCTCAGAGTGTCACCACCAGAGCACTGACCGTCCAGCAGCGATGTAAAGTAACTAAGTACATTTACTTAAGTACTGTAATTTAGAGTTCTCAACGGGCCTGAAAATTAAGGCCGGCCCTAACTGGGCCCTAACTGGGCCCTAACTGGGCAGACCCGAGGCCCTACTAGTTAGCATACATTTTAGGCCCTACCCGGCCCGAAAACGTTGGTTCAGGTCGGGTATGGTCGGGTCCATCATATAATAATAGTAATAAAATAATAAAAACAAATAGGCCTATTTAATTTTTTCATTGAGCCCGAGGCCCTACCCGGCCCGACTAATTAGCATACATTTTAGGCCCTACCCTACCCTAAATGTCAGTCGGGTTCGGGTATGGTCGGGTTCGGGCAGAATTTGAGAAATCTACTGTAATTATGTACAGGTAGTGAGGTACTTGCACTTTACTTGAGTCCTTGAGTTACTTGATGTCCAATAGGGGCGGCATAGCTCAGGGGTAGAGAAACCGTTATTAGAGCACGAAGGGTTACCGAAGGGTTCCCAGTTCGAATCCGGGCTCCCCCTGAGTTAATGTCGAAGGGTCCTTGGGCAAGACTCTGAACCCCACATTGCTCCTGGTGAGTAGGTTGGTGCCTTGTATGGTTTCCTCCGCCACCGGTGTATGAATGTGTGTGTGAATGGGTGAATGTAATGCACAATCTCTGTAAAGCGCTTTGGACAAAAGCGCTGTATAAATGCACCATTTACCATTTACCAATACTTTTACTTCCAACTCCACTACATCGCGCAGAAACCGTGTTATCTCCTAGTCGTGCACGACCCAGTAGGGCCATGCACCCCGCGGTCAAAAATAAAGTCTGTGCACACCACCAACCACAACAACAGGGGACAGCATCCACTTTATTTTCTACTGGTTGTCAGCAACTTCCGATGCACAGAGTCTGTTAGAAGTATTTGGCCGCTGCAGAGACTAAGAGACTCCAGAGACTAACTAACAAGTTCAGACAATCAGCCTGTCCTTGTGTTGTCTCTGGTGTCACAACCCATGAAGATACACTAGCAAAGTACTGTTGCAAAACACCAATACTACCCAGGGAAGAGCAGACAGGGGCGTCACACCAAAGTCTGGGCCCTGGGTACAAGGATTCACTGCGGGCCCTGAATGTTCTTCATAGGGGGAGGAGGGGGTTTAACCCATTTAGACTGGGGACGCATTAGTACGCATTATTTTCTGCTATTGAAAAACAGCAGATATACAAGCTCACAGTGCGGCAAATGTGAAAATGTGAAAATGTTTTTTGTCTTTGAATATTTCAAATCCTTCTAAGATTTTTTGAAAAACCTATGTTTCCCATCTCAAAATATTTAGTTAACTAATTTCTTTCACCAAAGTAAAAAGAAAAACTGCATTAATGGTCTGGAGAGGGCACTTTTTAAAGACAAGCCCCCTTTGATGTCTTTGTCTGATCACTCAGATCAGCCAACACAGAGATGCTGACAGAACCCTCGCTAAAAACCCCAGGGCAAAAATCCACTCGTCCGAGATCAGTTTGCCCTCCTGGCCCCCAAGTTGTGGAATAAACTCCCTGTCACACTTAGAACAACGGACTCACTCACTAGCTTTCGCCGTGGACTGAAGACTCACCTTTTCAGACTCCACCTAAACCCTTAGCACTACAGAAAATCAATGACCATACATGAAGCTAGTTAGCATTTGTTTTTTAGGTTTATAGAACTATGATTATATTGTGTTTTTTTCTAGATAGATATCCATTTGCATTTGTTATATTGCTGTTGATGTACTGACATATTATCTTATTTATTATTGTGATGTTTTATCTGCTTATTGTAAATCGCTTTGGATTAAAAGCGTCTGCTAAATGCCTAAACTGTAAACTGTAAACTGTATGTGTGCACGTGCCAGCTTGAGACCCAAATTGAACACTGCAAAAATCTTCAGTGTCAGAGGTATTTTCACTCCGGGTCCATTTGGTTCCATTTTGTACAGTTCTCAGAGTTACACAGATCTGTAACTCCTCAAGGCCCAGAAACAGTGGCGTAAAGTGACTAAGTCAGGGGTCTTCAACAGGGGGTCCGGGACCCCTAGGGGGTCCTCAGAGTTAGTCAGAGTTAGTTTTTTTTACATTAACAACTTTAACATTAGTGTCCATATTCTGAGAACTAGCTTGTAGATTGGCTATTTTCGGCAAAGAGGTTTAGTGTAGAAGGGAAAAGAGCAGACCAAGTACAGAGTGAAAGGTCAAGTTTATTAGATAATGACGGCTCAAGTGGTTAAATATCTGGAAACACAAATTGACATGAATACAAAATACACTGATGATTGTGCTGTTAAACAATGAAACTATATGGAATCTATGAACAGGTTGTGGGGGTCCCTGCTTCATCTCTCTCTCAACTAAGGGGTCCCTGCTTCATCTCTCTCTCAACTAAGGGGTCCCTGCTTCATCTCTCTCTCTCAACTAAGGGGTCCCTGCTTCATCTCTCTCTCAACTAAGGGGTCCCTGCTTCATCTCTCTCTCAACTAAGGGGTCCCTGCTTCATCTCTCTCTCAACTAAGGGGTCCCTGCTTCATCTCTCTCTCAACTAAGGGGTCCCTGCTTCATCTCTCTCTCAACTAAGGGGTCCCTGCTTCATCTCTCTCTCAACTAAGGGGTCCCTGCTTCATCTCTCTCTCTCAACTAAGGGGTCCCTGCTTCATCTCTCTCTCAACTAAGGGGTCCCTGCTTCATCTCTCTCTCAACTAAGGGGTCCCTGCTTCATCTCTCTCTCAACTAAGGGGTCCCTGCTTCATCTCTCTCTCAACTAAGGGGTCCCTGCTTCATCTCTCTCTCAACTAAGGGGTCCCTGCTTCATCTCTCTCTCAACTAAGGGGTCCCTGCTTCATCTCTCTCTCAACTAAGGGGTCCCTGCTTCATCTCTCTCTCAACTAAGGGGTCCCTGCTTCATCTCTCTCTCAACTAAGGGGTCCTTGGCCTGAAAACGTTGAAGACCCCTGGACTAAGTACATGTAGCGTACTCAAGTACTGTACTTAAATAACATTTTTAGGTATTTATACTTTACTTGAGTATTTCCAATTTCCAATACTTTTACTTCTACGCCACTACAATGCGTCAGTCGTAATGCGACTCATTGTGAGCTTGTAGATCTGCTTTTTTTTAAATACATTTGAAAACCTGATACGGGACATTCCGCATAATGATTATACTTTCTACTCTTGGTAGGACTTTAAGTACATCTCCATCCCAAAACCTTTGTAACTTTTACTCGAGTGCATTTATAAATCCAGTATTTTTACATTGCAGTGTTGCTATACTGGTACTTATAGGGAGTGAACTAACGAGGGATGACGCAACGTCTCCTTTCCATCTCGGTCGGCTCGTTGGCTCTGATGCAAGACAGCGGCAACAGGAAACATGTGACGGAACAAAAGGTCCAAAGAAGTTACAACAAAGAGTCTGTAAGATGATTGAGGTGGACACGATGCTGCTGCCTGGTCGTAGCTCTGGGGGAGGGACCAGCAGCTGCCGGGCCCCGAGATCAATCAGGACCCCGCCTCCAACCGGCAGGCACCGTGCACACACCGTGCACACACCGTGCACACACTGTGCACACACCGTGCACACACAGACCAGTGGTTCTCAACCTGTGGGTCAAAATTATTAACTTAATGTGCAACATTGTTTTCTCGCTCAAAAGTAAGCAAACCAACATAAAGTTTAGCATAATAATAGATTACAACAAAAATTATATTAAAACTAGTAATTCAAGTTTTCAAATAATTGTAGCGGAGTAAAAAGTAAAAGATTCAAGATTCAATAACTTAACATAGTTGATAGGAATTTGTCTTGGTTCACTCTCACGGTGCACGGTGGGACTGAAGAGAGCGCTATTAAAGAGTGGCATCAGGCGGGCAGATGAAAGAGAAACGCCGCCGTCTGCCCGTCGATCGCGTCGCTCCGCAGGGCGGCAGCAGATTGAAGAGAGAAAGTTACATCAAAATAAAAGCCTGCCATTACACATCCATCACAACTGGCAAGCGGGAGCTGTTGACACAAAGATACATCAATTCAGTCCCATCCACACAGGGGCGTCACAGGTGGAGGGGGCCTTAATTACTTTAGCTATTGAATAATAGCAGATATACAAGCTCACAGTGTGGCACCGAGTGCCGCGCTGCGAGCTTGTAGATCTGCCATTTTTTGAAAAGTCGTGAAAATGTGTGGACATCTTTGAATATATTTATTTTTTAAAGCGAACATTTGTAACTAAAATCTTGCTTCTGGGGGTCCCTGAAACAAAAACTATTTTGAGATAGGGGTCCGTGGCCAAATACATATCATTTTGGGGGTCCTTCATGTGAAAAGGTTTGAGAACCACTGACATAGTAGTCTCTCAAGGACAGACTGACTGAGCTCCAGTTAAGTGAAAAGGACCTTTTCTTTGACGATGGCTGGCCAGATTGCTGACATAGAAACATAGGTTTTTCAAAAAAAAACCTTAGAAGGCTTTAGAAGACATGTGTAAAATCGGCTCAAAAATATCCAAAGACTTGCACAAATCTTCACGATTTTTCAAAAAATAGCAGATCTACAAGCTCGCAGCGCGGCACTTGGTGCCGCGCTGCAAGCTTGTAGATCTGCTATTTTTCAATAGTTAAAGGGATATTCCACTTTCAAAAAAACTCTGCCTTGCATGGGTCTGCCTCCCCAGGCTCAGGGCCTCTCCACATACACACCCATTGTAAATTCAAACTCCATTTTAACCATGATTCATTAAAAACACCTATTATTTTTTTTTGGGTGACTCAAACTACCCTCCTAATATGTGAGCTGGCCGTGTTTTTTCCATAACATTTTTCATTTATTTTTTATAATTTTGTTTTGTATTTAATTTTTCTCATTTTCCAAAAGAATTATTAAAAATAAATCAAAAAAGTTATCGAAAAAACACGGCCTGCTCACGTATTAGGAGGGTAGTATGAGTCACCAGAAAAAATGTTTTTAATTAATCTATCATGGTTAAAATGAAGTTTGAAGTTACAATGGGTGTGTATGGGGAGAGGCCCTGAGCCTGGGGGGCAGATAACATTTCAAAATATCTAAATATTGAATGAAGTAAATTAAAAACTGTTCAGGGTGTTCATAAAAGCCTGATTAGATGATAACGTGACCAACAGTTTTTTTGAAAGTGGAATATCCCTTTAAAGCACAGTGAATCCTTGTACCCAGGGCCCAGAATGTGGTGTGACACCCTTGCCTCCATAATGCACACGCACACACGCGCGTGCATGTGCATAGGTTGTCCAGCTGATCGTCACACCATTGGTTTGAAAATCCGCCTCGTAACGCGAGGCGCTGTGAGCTTGTAGATCGGCTATTTTCACAATTTCTGCTTCTAATATTTGACAATTTGGTCAATGTTTAATGTCATTTTAGAATTCCATAAATTGTCACTTTAGAAATGTGCAGATACCCTCTATATACACTTACACTTTATGTTGGTTTGTGTGAGGAAAAACAATGTTTCACATTAAGCTAGGGGACACCATCAACAAACCATTTTTTTAGATTGTACTTGAAGGATGGAAATGACAAACAGTCTCTTATTATTAGAGGTAGGTCATTCCAGATTGAACAGCCCTGAACTGAAAGGGTGTTTTTTCCAAAAAGCGGTTACCCGGTCCCGGTACGGTACTTCGCAGTCCCTGATTGCCCTAGTATTGAGTCCCCTGGGGGTCCCAACCCCCAGGTTGAGAACCCCTGCATGTGTGTAGCCTGGCCTTTAGGGGGTCCCGACCCCCAGGTTGAGAACCCCTGCATGTGTGTAGCCTGGCCTTTAGGGCGTTGCTACGTGGCTGGAGAGCCTTTAGAGCATTGCTACGTGGACGGAGAGCCAATCGGCTCCTTAACAGGAAGCGATCGAACGCTGCACTGTCAGCACAGGTGGGACTTCCTCAACGCCTGAGCTGCCTCCCTGATTGGCTGTCACTCAGTGTCACTCACGCAGAGCCTTTCTGTCAATCACCCGGACAGACACCCACCCACACACACACATACATGCGCACGTAAGCACACACATACATGCGCACGTAGACACACACAGATACACGCACAGAAACACACATGCACACAGCTCTGCATGCTGCGCACACATCATGGCACGTTCACATGGGGCGCGTAGCGCTGTTCCAAGCAGGGACGTGCTGGCCATTGGGAAAAGCGGGACAACTCCCGAACGGCCGGTTCATTCCCGGTCGGTCCAGGCCGGCCATTAGGAAAAAAAATAAAAATAAAATGTTGGCCTTCGTTCCATTTTGGGGGCTGGGTGGCCAACAAAGTAAATCGTCACTGTCGGGCAGAAACTCCAAGTTTCAAATTTGTAGATTTTTTTTCGCAAAGCAAAGCCCTGCTTCATCATACAAGGCCGTCACACAAAAGTAGTGAAAACAGCAGATCTACAAGCACACAACGCCTCGCGGTGGAGGCGTTGTGTGCTTGTAGATCGGCTGTTTTCACTATACTTTAGATCATTTTTAAAATGATAAATACGAAACAAACGGTTTTGGACATACAAGGTTTCCTCCCGACAACGACAAAATATATCTCATGTAATTGGCCCACTGGCTTGTCACTTGTCATGATCTGAAATGGCAAATCTTTGAGTAGCAGCAGCGCTATAGAGAGAGATCTCTCTCTATAGCGCACAATGAGGGCCTCTCCAACTCTTTTTCCCAGGCTGAAGCAGAGGCCCAGCACGTCTCTGGTTCTAAGGTCCAGTTGTTTGGAGGAGGGACAGCAGTCCGAGGCTAACCTGCCGACGCTGGTGAATGCTAACCTTAAAGCAGAAATAAGCAGTTTTCTGCTGACATAAGCAGGAATCATGCAATTGCTTATAAAACAACGGGACCTCGGAATTTCGCAATTTTGCCTTCACATGTACGCTCATGCTTAAACACACAGATTCGCTCACAAACACATGCCATGGCATGCACGCGCGCACGCGCACACACGCACGCACGCACGCACGCACGCACGCACGCACGCACGCACACACAGTGTGCACGGCAGCAGTTTACTTGTTGGAAAGGAGAGAGTCTCGTTAGGCCCGCAGGTCCCTGATGAGACACTTTAATTACGCTCCGCTGGGACTGGTGTGATGCTGGAGCTGCCATTACAACCTTATTTAGCGCCGTCGACAAGCCTTCTGTCACCACAAGCCTTCCACCAGCCTGCTGGCTGCCACCATCAGGCCGCAGTTAGGATCAACACGTCCACCTCATGTCCGTCACTGAGTGAAGGAGTGAGTCGCGTGATACCACACGTAACTAAGCATAATCAAGTCAATACTGGAAATGTAGCTTGTACAGCCATGGATTTCTACACATAAGATGCTGCATGCAAGTTCAGGAGAGTTTGGACAAGGCAGTTCTCTGTAATGCTGCCTTGCAGGTATATGGCATGGAAAGAGGACATTTGGAGCTTTAAATGATTGATATAAATATTTTTTTGTAAATTTTTTTGTAAATCTCTATCCACAACGTCCCATCATGCATCTTTCCAACATCCCATCATGCATTGCGCGGAAGGCGAGCGGCATTTCCGTCGTCGCAGCCGAGTGTGATCTACAAGCTCACAACGGTTGCATCTGCGACGCGACGTGAGCTTGTATGTCTGCTGTTAACCGGAAGTGTCCCGCAGATAATGCTACAGTAAAGTCTTGCGGAAACAGGTGGATAGGAAAAAATAATGGCTATTTTTTTTGGCACCAGTAAACCACAGGATTGGTCCTTTTTGAACAAAACGTGTCGTGTTGTGTTTTGCACAAATCCACCTCCTGATGGCGCTGTAACAGGCCCATGTGAAACATTAGGAGCACCCAGGGAGTGGCGTGTACGGTTTGGCTGCCATCGTGTCTCAATTTGATTGCAGCTGGTAGGAAAATGACTTGCATTAAAGGGCCAGTTCACCTCTCGGATAACCAGATCTTATTTTACACGATCAACATAATCCTGAGTTACTTTTTGTGTTCAATCTGTGTTTTGAGATATTTTAGTATTTCAGCATGAATGATGATGCATTTTGCATCATATGATGCAGCATGAAGACTCATATGATGCAAAATGCATCATCATTCATGCTGAAATACTAAAATATCTCAAAACACAGATTGAACACAAAAAATAACTCAGGATTGTGTTGATCGTGTCCCAAACAACAATAAAATAAGATCTGGTTGTCCCAGAGGTGAACTGGCCCTTTAAGCACTGTGCATCTGCAAACCTCAGTGCAATGGTTTTTAATCAGGGGGGCTAAACAGAAAAGTGACTAGTTGTCAGTACAGCTTAGGACAGCTCCCCTCATGCATCCGCGAGCGAGTGTGTCTGTGTGTGTGTGTGTGTGTGTGTGTGTGTGTGTGTGTGTGTGTGTGTGTGTGTGTGTGTGTGTGTGCGTGCGTGCGTGCGCGCGCGTGCGTGCGTGCGTGCGTGCGTGCGCGCGTGCGTGCGTGCGCGCGTGTGTGTGTGTGTGTGTAGGCTATACGAGCACGTGCAAACACCCGACACCGATAATGAACTCCATGGCTATTGATAAGAGCGGCTGACATAATGTTCAGTCAGTGCCTGCGTGGCGTGACGGTCCCATTGACAGGCAGCAGATTAGGCTGGGAGACGCACCGTGCTCTGCTCCAGTTACCTTCATTACCTTGTCCTTCTCCTCAACATTACAGCTCGCCTCATCCTTTCTATGCCTTCTCCTTCTCAACAAACATTAAGGCTTCATCCTCTCTTCTCCTGTCCTGTCCTGGCATGAACTGAACCTCCACTCTGTTCCTTTTTAATGGCATTTTCATATGAGGTGCGCTTGCTTTGTAGTTTGTACCATGCCTGAGTATGATTAGCGCCCTTCCCCTGGGAATTTTTGCGTGGAAAGTTTTGCGGAAATTGCACCCTGCGTTCATGATTTGAGGCATTTTGTTCAAAACGGACCAATCCTGCAAACTTAACAGTTCTGCTGCCGTTGACAATCCTCACCGTCATTGAAAGGGTTAAAATCATGGTGCCGTTGACGGTGAGGACTGTGAATCTTACTGTATATACAGTAAAGGTATAATTACTTACAGTACGTCGCTTCAGTCCCGCCCGCATCGGTAATGTCCGCGATTTGTTTACAACGCACATCGGGCGTGCACGCGAAGTGAACGTCCTCCATAGTAAATCCATTGAGAGGCCCATAAAGAGACTTCATCTATCTATAAATGCGAGAAGTCTCTGCGTGTCTGTCTGTCTGTCTGTCTGTCTGTGTGTCTGTAATCCGCGTATCTCGAGAACCGTTCGTCCCACCGGCTTCAGATTCGGCACGCGCGTTCCCCGCCGCGGCACGGAGTGCAGTGCCGGGTCTCGACCCGACCCGACGCGCGGTTTTCCCGAACCGGCGCGAAACGTTCGGAATCTCCTTATTTGATTGTTGGTTTATTTGGTTGATTGTTGACATCAGGCTGTTCCGGAGGAAATCGGCGAAAGCTCGGACTCATTGTGACATCACTTCATAAAAGGCTCTGACATCACGTACGCCACATGAGTCAACAAAAAATCTCTGTGAGTGTGTATGTATGTATGTAATCCGCGTATCTCGAGAACCGTTCGTCCCACGGGCACGCGCGTTCTCCATATATGGGCATAAAATGAATGCCCCCATATATGGGCATAAAATGGATTGCAGACAGACAGATACAGATATCTCCATATATGGACATAAATGGACAGAGGCAAACAGATGGTCAAAGATCTCCATATATGGGCATAAAATGGACGCAGACAGACAGATACAGATATCTCCATATATGGGCATAAATGGACACAGGCAAACAGATGTTCAAAACGGGTCCTATGACAACAGGTATAATGAGGTTTGCATTAAAGGGGGAACCGGCACTGTGTCTGCAACACAGTTGGAGGCACAGACAGATACTCCATATATGGGCATAAAATGGACGCAGATAGACAGATATCTCCATATATGGGCATAAAATGGACCCAGAACTATAACTGCAGTGATCTCCATATATGGACATAAAATGGACAGCGACATACAGACAGACAGATACAGATAACTCCATATATGGGCATAAATGGACACAGGCAGACAGATGGTCAAAACGGGTCCTATGAAAACAGGTATAATGGGGTTTGCATTAAAGGGCGGGGCATTCATTCCCTATTTACATTGTTCCGAGTTGGCCAGGTCGCCGACTAGACGCTTGGGCGGCCCAGCTTCTAGTTTATTCAAAAAGAGACATTTTGAGCCAAAGGGTGGGCAGATTCCTGTACAAAATACACTCGGCTGGGCGCAGCCATGTTTCTCTTCTGGGCTCACACTGTCATGTGACTAGATGTCGTAATCGTTGCCGTCAAGTGATAATCCAAAAAAACTACAACAACCCCCTTCCGGCCCTTCAAAATAATAGCGGAGGCCTACGGAGGAAACGGCGCGGCACCAAGGCACCAGGCATCCCTTCAGATTAAAAGGCAGTAGATGTGTTAAGAAGCCAATGTTAGCCAATTAGGATGGAATATGAAATATCTGACAGATCCGTCTTGATCAAATGACTATAGAGATACGGTGTACTGATTTGCGTGATTTTGGTAATATCCATAAGTGTGTTTTACATAAGTCGGCCTCCTGGTGGCGCTATAATATCCGTGGCCTCTAGGGCGCATACAACGTTTTACACTGAACGGTGGAGTTAAATAGGCCCGTTATAGCACCACCATGAGGCTGATTTGAAAAAGGCATAGTGGGAATGTGCGCGCAAAATTTCACGGAAATCACACTCTGTGTTCATGATTTGAGGCATTTTGTTCAAAACGGAGCACTCTTGGAAACTTTGGAAGCCAATCTTAGCCAATCAGGATGGACTATGAAAAATCTGAAAGACCTCTTCGTTTAATCAGTATAGCGATAATTTGTACCGATTTGTGTGATTTTTGGACAAAATCTGTAGGAGTAGTGTCCAAAAATGTGTTTGGCCCATGTGAAAAATTAGGAGCAGAGGAGAACATGGTTACAATGTGCTTTACAGTGGCAACATAAAATACGTACTGCACCCCAAGTTGGTTTGATATGTTTGTTCACACTGAAGCAATTCAGCTCAATAAACACATGAAAGAACAATAAAATCATTATGGCAATAAACAAAACAACAAATGCAAAACCAAAAAGGATTCAAGCGAAAGCCTTGGTAGGTTTTCAGGGGAGCGTTTCGCTGTTACTACGTGTCATCTGTTGGACACCCAACTCTAACCCTAACCCTAACCCTAACTCTAACTCTAACCCTTACCCTGAACCTAACCCTCGTGGGGTGAGTCGCTAACCCTCCAGACGCTCCTTCGTCGAAATGGCGGTCGTTGGAAAGAGCGAGATTTCCCCGGTTGTCAGAAGTGATTTAAAAGATGACACTGAGTTTGAACTGAAGTTCACCTGCTGCTCAGGTATGCAGCGTTCGCACTAATCAAATAAACTTTGAGGCTTTGGGTTCAAGTGGCCAGATTTGGGAGGATCAAGCGTTTATACGTACAGTCAGTATTCATAGAATACCAAATGCTGTTCCATCCTGGAATACTAAACCAGGCCAAAGATAGGCCAAGGACAAACGTGCCGTAAGCCTTCTTTAAGGGGAGACAAATATTCCACATGTACATTTATTCAACGAGGATTCTTTTTCTGAGGATTTAAACCAGGGATCTTCAACCTTTTTCAGACCAAGGACCCCTGAGCTGAGAGAGAGATGAAGCAGGGACCCGCCATTACGCTACCGCATACAATTAGGTTGCAGATTAAACTTTTTTATAGGTTTCATAGATGGCTTAGACTATGAGAGCACTAACATCAGCGTTGTGTAATTATTATTATTTATTTTTTTAATGTTGGATTCATGTTAAAAAAGGTAGTTCACCCCCAAAATGAATTATTTTCTATTGATTACTCACACCATGGATATCTGCTATTTTCAGTAGCTAAAGTATAAAATAATTAAGCCCCCCCCCCCACCTTGGGCCCTAGTAACTCAGTCCCACTCCCCCCCCCCCCGCCCCCTGGTGACGCCCTGGCTTCTACTGCTGCTGCTGTTGTGCTAGCCTAGCATGCGCGCCCGACCATGGCCTCTTTAGCATGTGGATGTGATTAGCTAATGTCACCGCAGGGCCGCCGCTAACGTTCAGCCGCCGCTCTTCTCTTCCTGCTGGAGTCACTTAGACGTCGCAATCCTGGAGGAAAATCAAATTATAGAGCCATTAATTTGTCCAGGTAATCCAGTCTGTCAGCTGCACCGCAGTGGAGTAATCTCCACGGACCCCGCGCTCATCAAGTAGCGTACGTGATGTGATGCCCGCTTTAGAAGTGAAGCATTAGCTAATTAACCCGTTTAGGCCTAGGATTATTGAATGCTTTAACTACTGAAAAATAGCAGATATACAAGCTCGCAGCGCGGCACCGAGTGCCGAGCTGCGAGCTTGTAGATCTGCTATTTTTGAAAAATCATGACAATTTGTTCAAATCTTTGAATATACGTATATATTTTTTTAAAGGGAACATTTGTAACGCAAATATTTGCTTCTTGGGGGGTCCCTGATACAATATTTTGAGATGGGGGTCCGTGGCCAAAAACATATAATATTGGGGGTTCCTTCACATCAAAAAGTTTGAGCACCACTGACATAGAAACATATATTTTTTTTTTCTTCAAAAAACCTTAGAGTCGGGTCAAAATATTCAAAGATTTTTCAAAAATAGCAGATCTACAAGCTGTGAGCTTGTATATCTGCTTTTTCTTAAGAGCTGAAGCATGAAATGATATGCAATAATACGTACCCGGTCTAACTTGGTTAACAGAGAGAAAGAGCTGCCTGTGTCGAGCCTTGCGGTCATATTATGACAGTTGGGTTCTCAAAGTGCGGTTCAGGGACCTCCCCGGGGGTCTTCGAGGAAGGGGGTCTGTGTGGGGGTCCCCCATGCCAGTGGTTCTCAACCTTTTCAGGCCGCGACCCCTAAAATAACCATATTATAACTGGGGACCCCCCACCCTGACGAGCACCAAGAGTTGAGGCATTACATTTTGTATAACATGGTTCTATTGTGAAAATAGTAGATCTACATGCTCACAACGCCTCACAACGAGGCGTTGTGAGCATATAGATCTACTATTTATGTTGCTTTGTTTACTGTTGAGTGAGAAAACAATGTTGCACATTAAGTTAATCATTTGGGTTAGTTATGGATTGATTAGTTAGTAGGCCTACCCAGTGTTGTGGACAGACAAATTGTGGGCAGGTTACAAAGTTGCAGTGTTTGTTTACTGTTTGAGGAGGCAAGATTCATCTACTTATTAGCCAATTTATAAAATAATCTTGTAAGATTATGGAACAGATTTATAATTCCAGAGTTTTGCCTTTTATGGTTATTTTTCATTTTCAGTTACAGATATCGTGATATATCGTGGATGACATTTCTTGCAATATATCGAATATCGCAATATATCGAATATCGCAATATATCGAATATCGTGATATTATTGTCATCGAGAGCCTAATATCGTGACAGATATCGTATCGTGAGGTAGCAATATCGTCACACCCCTTATATATAGGCTATATATATATATATATAATATATATATATATATATATATATATATATATATAAACAAACACTACTATCCTATATTGATTGAGCTTAACCATCCAGACATATAAACATGTCAGTACTACCTCCACATACCTTTTTAAATGGAAATATATGGAGTAGTTGCAATAAAGTGCCAATAAAGTCAGAGAAGCTTCCAAAGGGGGAGAATTCCAGATTTCCTCTGTCTGGAGAGTGATTCCATAAATCCTTTTGTGGCCCTTTGGCTTCACTGCCTGCAGCATGAAAGGAGAACAGAGAGAGAAGGTGCATGAAAAGGAAGACGAGTCTCGTTATGTGCAGCGGTGGAAGAAGAACTGGCGTTTCTTACTTACGTAGAATCGCTGCGATGTAGAAATACTCTCGCTGGGGCACTGTCACACCACACTGTTATTCTACCCATGAGGGCGGGTTCTGCCAACGCATTTCAATGGGATTGGAGCGGTTTGCTGTCATTTGAGGCTTCATTCCCCTTTGAAATGCGGGACCGTCCCCAGGTTCTATGTGCTCTCTCTTCCCCCCCCCCCCCCATCCCCACATAAAGGTTCTATGTTCCCTGCTCAACCAAAAAAAGGATCTACTGTATGTCCCCCCCCCCCCCCCCACAAAAAAAAAGTATATGTTCCCAACTCAAATGCAGGATATGGTGGGACAGTTGGTGCCCAGTTGCCCAGGTGCCCAGATGTCCAGGTGCCCACTCGTCCAGATGCGCAGTCATAACCAAAGTATGGTGTCCAGATGTCCCTAGTGCCCCCTGTCCCACTAGTATTTGTAATTTCCCCCCATTATTGTGTGTTTTGAGTTATTATTAATAACTAGAAGCTGGGCCGCCCTTCGGGCGGCCCAGCGTCTAGTCGGCGACCTGGCCAACTCGGGAACAATGTAAATAGGGAATGAATGCCCCGCCCTTTAATGCAAACCCCATTATACCTGTTGTCATAGGACCCGTTTTGACCATCTGTTTGCCTGTGTCCATTTATGCCCATATATGGAGATATCTGTTATCTGTCTGTCTGTCAGCGTCCATTTTATGTCCATATATGGAGATCACTGCAGATATAGTTCTGGGTCCATTTTATGCCCATATATGCCCATATATGGAGATATCTGTCTATTTGCGTCCATTTCACGCCCATATATGGAGATCTCTGAATCTGTCTGTCTGTGTCCCTTTATGCCCGTATATGGAGATCTTTGTGATTCTGCGTGAATTTTATGCCCATATATGCCATTTGCGTCCATTTTATGCCCATTTATGGAGATCTCTGTATCCGTCTGTCTGTGTCCCTTTATGCCCGTATATGGAGATCTTTGTGATTCTGCGTCCATTTTATGCCCATATATGCTATATATGGAGATATTCAGAGATTTTTTGTTGACTCATGTGACGTACGTGATGTCAGAGCCTTTTATGAGTGATGTCACAATGAGTCAGCGTTTGCGCCGATTTCCTCCGGAACAGCCTGATGTCAACAATCAGCTCCGCATAAGGATATTCCGAACGTTTCGGGCCGGTTTCGGGAAAACCGCGCGTCGGGTCGGGTCGAGGCCCGGCACTGCACTCCGTGCCGCGGCGGGGAACGCGCGTGCCGAATCTGAAGCCGGTGGGACGAACGGTTCTCGAGATACGCGGATTACAGACACACAAACAGACAGACAGACACGCAGAGACTTCTCGCATTTATAGATAGATTAGAAATGAATGTATCCTGCATTGGGGAACATAGAACCTTTTTTTGTGGGGCTAAAAAAAAGTAACCAGTAACTAAAGTAATCAAATAATTGTAGTGAAATAAAAGCACAATATTTGCCTCTGAGATGTATTGGAGAGTAGAAGTAAAAGTATTCAAAATTGTATTCAAGTACAGCACTTGAGTTAATGTACTTATAGTTACTGTACTTTACACCACTGGTTCTGCTGCTTCCAGGGTAGATTTTCATGGGGGAAAAAGAGAGGCTGTGTCCTCTGAAAACCCACACTAATAATTAATGGTAAGGTGTTATTAAAGAGAGGCCTTTATAGAGGCTGTGGCTGTGTCCTCTGAAAACACACACTAATAATTAATGGTAAGTGTTATTAAAGAGAGGCCTTTATAGAGGCTGTGGCTGTGTCCTCTGAAAACCCACACTAATAATTAATGGTAAGTGTTATTAAAGAGAGGCCTTTATAGAGGCTGTGGCTGTGTCCTCTGAAAACACACACTAATAATTAATGGTAAGTGTTATTAAAGAGAGGCCTTTATAGAGAGGCTGTGGCTGTGTCCTCTGAAAACACACACTAATAATTAATGGTAAGTGTTATTAAAGAGAGGCCTTTATAGAGGCTGTGGCTGTGTCCTCTGAAAACCCACACTAATAATTAATGGTAAGTGTTATTAAAGAGAGGCCTTTATAGAGGCTGTGGCTGTGTCCTCTGAAAACACACACTAATAATTAATGGTAAGTGTTATTAAAGAGAGGCCTTTATAGAGGCTGTGGCTGTGTCCTCTGAAAACACACACTAATAATTAATGGTAAGGTGTTATTAAAGAGAGGCCTTTATAGAGGCTGTGGCTGTGGCCTCTGAAAACACACACTAATAATTAATGGTAAGTGTTATTAAAGAGAGGCCTTTATAGAGGCTGTGGCTGTGTCCTCTGAAAACCCACACTAATAATTAATGGTAAGTGTTATTAAAGAGAGGCCTTTATAGAGGCTGTGGCTGTGGCCTCTGAAAACCCACACTAATAATTAATGGTAAGTGTTATTAAAGAGAGGCCTTTATAGAGGCTGTGGCTGTGGCCTCTGAAAACCCACACTAATAATTAATGGTAAGTGTTATTAAAGAGAGGCCTTTATAGAGGCTGTGGCTGTGGCCTCTGAAAACCCACACTAATAATTAATGGTAAGTGTTATTAAAGAGAGGCCTTTATAGAGGCTGTGGCTGTGGCCTCTGAAAACACACACTAATAATTAATGGTAAGGTGTTATTAAAGAGAGGCCTTTATAGAGGCTGTGGCTGTGTCCTCTGAAAACCCACACTAATAATTAATGGTAAGTGTTATTAAAGAGAGGCCTTTATAGAGGCTGTGGCTGTGGCCTCTGAAAACCCACACTAATAATTAATGGTAAGTGTTATTAAAGAGAGGCCTTTATAGAGGCTGTGGCTGTGTCCTCTGAAAACCCACACTAATAATTAATGTAAGTGTTATTAAAGAGAGGCCTTTATAGAGGCTGTGGCTGTGGCCTCTGAAAACACACACTAATAATTAATGGTAAGTGTTATTAAAGAGAGGCCTTTATAGAGGCTGTGGCTGTGTCCTCTGAAAACCCCACACTAATAATTAATGGTAAGTGTTATTAAAGAGAGGCCTTTATAGAGGCTGTGGCTGTGGCCTCTGAAAACACACACTAATAATTAATGGTAAGTGTTATTAAAGAGAGGCCTTTATAGAGGCTGTGGCTGTGTCCTCTGAAAACCCACACTAATAATTAATGGTAAGTGTTATTAAAGAGAGGCCTTTATAGAGGCTGTGGCTGTGGCCTCTGAAAACACACACTAATAATTAATGGTAAGTGTTATTAAAGAGAGGCCTTTATAGAGGCTGTGGCTGTGTCCTCTGAAAACCCACACTAATAATTAATGGTAAGTGTTATTAAAGAGAGGCCTTTATAGAGGCTGTGGCTGTGGCCTCTGAAAACACACACTAATAATTAATGGTAAGTGTTATTAAAGAGAGGCCTTTATAGAGGCTGTGGCTGTGTCCTCTGAAAACCCACACTAATAATTAATGGTAAGTGTTATTAAAGAGAGGCCTTTATAGAGGCTGTGGCTGTGTCCTCTGAAAACACACACTAATAATTAATGGTAAGTGTTATTAAAGAGAGGCCTTTATAGAGGCTGTGGCTGTGGCCTCTGAAAACACACACTAATAATTAATGGTAAGTGTTATTAAAGAGAGGCCTTTATAGAGAGGCTGTGGCTGTGTCCTCTGAAAACACACACTAATAATTAATGGTAAGTGTTATTAAAGAGAGGCCTTTATAGAGGCTGTGGCTGTGGCCTCTGAAAACACACACTAATAATTAATGGTAAGTGTTATTAAAGAGAGGCCTTTATAGAGAGGCTGTGGCTGTGTCCTCTGAAAACACACACTAATAATTAATGGTAAGTGTTATTAAAGAGAGGCCTTTATAGAGGCTGTGGCTGTGGCCTCTGAAAACACACACTAATAATTAATGGTAAGTGTTATTAAAGAGAGGCCTTTATAGAGGCTGTGGCTGTGTCCTCTGAAAACACACACTAATAATTAATGGTAAGGTGTTATTAAAGAGAGGCCTTTATAGAGGCTGTGGCTGTGGCCTCTGAAAACACACACTAATAATTAATGGTAAGTGTTATTAAAGAGAGGCCTTTATAGAGGCTGTGGCTGTGGCCTCTGAAAAACACACACTAATAATTAATGGTAAGTGTTATTAAAGAGAGGCCTTTATAGAGGCTGTGGCTGTGGCCTCTGAAAACACACACTAATAATTAATGGTAAGTGTTATTAAAGAGAGGCCTTTATAGAGGCTGTGGCTGTGGCCTCTGAAAACACACACTAATAATTAATGGTAAGGTGTTATTAAAGAGAGGCCTTTATAGAGGCTGTGGCTGTGTCCTCTGAAAACACACACTAATAATTAATGGTAAGTGTTATTAAAGAGAGGCCTTTATAGAGGCTGTGGCTGTGGCCTCTGAAAACACACACTAATAATTAATGGTAAGTGTTATTAAAGAGAGGCCTTTATAGAGGCTGTGGCTGTGTCCTCTGAAAACCCACACTAATAATTAATGGTAAGGTGTTATTAAAGAGAGGCCTTTATAGAGGCTGTGGCTGTGTCCTCTGAAAACCCACACTAATAATTAATGGTAAGTGTTATTAAAGAGAGGCCTTTATAGAGGCTGTGGCTGTGGCCTCTGAAAACACACACTAATAATTAATGGTAAGTGTTATTAAAGAGAGGCCTTTATAGAGGCTGTGGCTGTGTCCTCTGAAAACCCACACTAATAATTAATGGTAAGTGTTATTAAAGAGAGGCCTTTATAGAGGCTGTGGCTGTGGCCTCTGAAAACACACACTAATAATTAATGGTAAGTGTTATTAAAGAGAGGCCTTTATAGAGGCTGTGGCTGTGTCCTCTGAAAACCCACACTAATAATTAATGGTAAGTGTTATTAAAGAGAGGCCTTTATAGAGGCTGTGGCTGTGTCCTCTGAAAACCCACACTAATAATTAATGGTAAGTGTTATTAAAGAGAGGCCTTTATAGAGGCTGTGGCTGTGGCCTCTGAAAACACACACTAATAATTAATGGTAAGTGTTATTAAAGAGAGGCCTTTATAGAGGCTGTGGCTGTGGCCTCTGAAAACACACACTAATAATTAATGGTAAGTGTTATTAAAGAGAGGCCTTTTATAGAGGCTGTGGCTGTGGCCTCTGAAAACACACACTAATAATTAATGGTAAGTGTTATTAAAGAGAGGCCTTTATAGAGGCTGTGGCTGTGTCCTCTGAAAACACACACTAATAATTAATGGTAAGGTGTTATTAAAGAGAGGCCTTTATAGAGGCTGTGGCTGTGGCCTCTGAAAACACACACTAATAATTAATGGTAAGGTGTTATTAAAGAGAGGCCTTTATAGAGGCTGTGGCTGTGTCCTCTGAAAACACACACTAATAATTAATGGTAAGTGTTATTAAAGAGAGGCCTTTATAGAGGCTGTGGCTGTGGCCTCTTGAAAACACACACTAATAATTAATGGTAAGTGTTATTAAAGAGAGGCCTTTATAGAGGCCTGTGGCTGTGTCCTCTGAAAACCCACACTAATAATTAATGGTAAGGTGTTATTAAAGAGAGGCCTTTATAGAGGCTGTGGCTGTGGCCTCTGAAAACACACACTAATAATTAATGGTAAGTGTTATTAAAGAGAGGCCTTTATAGAGGCTGTGGCTGTGGCCTCTGAAAACACACACTAATAATTAATGGTAAGGTGTTATTAAAGAGAGGCCTTTATAGAGGCTGTGGCTGTGTCCTCTGAAAACACACACTAATAATTAATGGTAAGTGTTATTAAAGAGAGGCCTTTATAGAGCTGTGGCTGTGGCCTCTGAAAACACACACTAATAATTAATGGTAAGTGTTATTAAAGAGAGGCCTTTATAGAGGCTGTGGCTGTGTCCTCTGAAAACCCACACTAATAATTAATGGTAAGTGTTATTAAAGAGAGGCCTTTATAGAGGCTGTGGCTGTGTCCTCTGAAAACACACACTAATAATTAATGGTAAGTGTTATTAAAGAGAGGCCTTTATAGAGGCTGTGGCTGTGGCCTCTGAAAACACACACTAATAATTAATGGTAAGTGTTATTAAAGAGAGGCCTTTATAGAGGCTGTGGCTGTGGCCTCTGAAAACACACACTAATAATTAATGGTAAGTGTTATTAAAGAGAGGCCTTTATAGAGGCTGTGGGCTGTGTCCTCTGAAAACACACACTAATAATTAATGGTAAGTGTTATTAAAGAGAGGCCTTTATAGAGGCTGTGGCTGTGGCCTCTGAAAACACACACTAATAATTAATGGTAAGTGTTATTAAAGAGAGGCCTTTATAGAGGCTGTGGCTGTGTCCTCTGAAAACACACACTAATAATTAATGGTAAGTGGTTATTAAAGAGAGGCCTTTATAGAGGCTGTGGCTGTGGCCTCTGAAAACACACACTAATAATTAATGGTAAGTGTTATTAAAGAGAGGCCTTTATAGAGGCTGTGGCTGTGGCCTCTGAAAACACACACTAATAATTAATGGTAAGGTGTTATTAAAGAGAGGCCTTTATAGAGAGGCTGTGGCTGTGTCCTCTGAAAACACACACTAATAATTAATGGTAAGTGTTATTAAAGAGAGGGCCTTTATAGAGGCTGTGGCTGTGGCCTCTGAAAACACACACTAATAATTAATGGTAAGTGTTATTAAAGAGAGGGCCTTTATAGAGGCTGTGGCTGTGTCCTCTGAAAACACACACTAATAATTAATGGTAAGGTGTTATTAAAGAGAGGCCTTTATAGAGGCTGTGGCTGTGTCCTCTGAAAACACACACTAATAATTAATGGTAAGTGTTATTAAAGAGAGGCCTTTATAGAGGCTGTGGCTGTGTCCTCTGAAAACACACACTAATAATTAATGGTAAGGTGTTATTAAAGAGAGGCCTTTATAGAGGCTGTGGCTGTGGCCTCTGAAAACACACACTAATAATTAATGGTAAGTGTTATTAAAGAGAGGCCTTTATAGAGGCTGTGGCTGTGTCCTCTGAAAACACACACTAATAATTAATGGTAAGTGTTATTAAAGAGAGGCCTTTATAGAGGCTGTGGCTGTGTCCTCTGAAAACACACACTAATAATTAATGGTAAGTGTTATTAAAGAGAGGCCTTTATAGAGGCTGTGGCTGTGGCCTCTGAAAACACACACTAATAATTAATGGTAAGGTGTTATTAAAGAGAGGCCTTTATAGAGGCTGCTGGCTGTGTCCTCTGAAAACACACACTAATAATTAATGGTAAGTGTTATTAAAGAGAGGCCTTTATAGAGGCTGTGGCTGTGGCCTCTGAAAACACACACTAATAATTAATGGTAAGTGTTATTAAAGAGAGCCTTTATAGAGGCTGTGGCTGTGTCCTCTGAAAACACACACTAATAATTAATGGTAAGTGTTATTAAAGAGAGGCCTTTATAGAGGCTGTGGCTGTGGCCTCTGAAAACACACACTAATAATTAATGGTAAGTGTTATTAAAGAGAGGCCTTTATAGAGGCTGTGGCTGTGGCCTCTGAAAACACACACTAATAATTAATGGTAAGGTGTTATTAAAGAGAGGCCTTTATAGAGGCTGTGGCTGTGTCCTCTGAAAACACACACTAATAATTAATGGTAAGTGTTATTAAAGAGAGGCCTTTATAGAGGCTGTGGCTGTGGCCTCTGAAAACACACACTAATAATTAATGGTAAGTGTTATTAAAGAGAGGCCTTTATAGAGGCTGTGGCTGTGTCCTCTGAAAACACACACTAATAATTAATGGTAAGTGTTATTAAAGAGAGGCCTTTATAGAGGCTGTGGCTGTGGCCTCTGAAAACACACACTAATAATTAATGGTAAGTGTTATTAAAGAGAGGCCTTTATAGAGGCTGTGGCTGTGGCCTCTGAAAACACACACTAATAATTAATGGTAAGTGTTATTAAAGAGAGGCCTTTATAGAGGCTGTGGCTGTGTCCTCTGAAAACACACACTAATAATTAATGGTAAGTGTTATTAAAGAGAGGCCTTTATAGAGGCTGTGGCTGTGGCCTCTGAAAACACACACTAATAATTAATGGTAAGTGTTATTAAAGAGAGGCCTTTATAGAGGCTGTGGCTGTGTCCTCTGAAAACACACACTAATAATTAATGGTAAGTGTTATTAAAGAGAGGCCTTTATAGAGGCTGTGGCTGTGTCCTCTGAAAACACACACTAATAATTAATGGTAAGTGTTATTAAAGAGAGGCCTTTATAGAGGCTGTGGCTGTGGCCTCTGAAAACACACACTAATAATTAATGGTAAGTGTTATTAAAGAGAGGCCTTTATAGAGGCTGTGGCTGTGGCCTCTGAAAACACACACTAATAATTAATGGTAAGGTGTTATTAAAGAGAGGCCTTTATAGAGGCTGTGGCTGTGGCCTCTTGAAAACACACACTAATAATTAATGGTAAGGTGTTATTAAAGAGAGGCCTTTATAGAGGCTGTGGCTGTGTCCTCTGAAAACACACACTAATAATTAATGGTAAGTGTTATTAAAGAGAGGCCTTTATAGAGGCTGTGGCTGTGTCCTCTGAAAACACACACTAATAATTAATGGTAAGTGTTATTAAAGAGAGGCCTTTATAGAGGCTGTGGCTGTTGTCCTCTGAAAACACACACTAATAATTAATGGTAAGGTGTTATTAAGAGAGGCCTTTATAGAGGCTGTGGCTGTGGCCTCTGAAAACACACACTAATAATTAATGGTAAGGTGTTATTAAAGAGAGGCCTTTATAGAGGCTGTGGCTGTGTCCTCTGAAAACACACACTAATAATTAATGGTAAGGTGTTATTAAAGAGAGGCCTTTATAGAGGCTGTGGCTGTGGCCTCTGAAAAACACACACTAATAATTAATGGTAAGGTGTTATTAAAGAGAGGCCTTTATAGAGGCTGTGGCTGTGTCCTCTGAAAACACACACTAATAATTAATGGTAAGGTGTTATTAAAGAGAGGCCTTTATAGAGGCCTGTGGCTGTGTCCTCTGAAAACACACACTAATAATTAATGGTAAGTTGTTATTAAAGAGAGGCCTTTATAGAGGCTGTGGCTGTGTCCTCTGAAAACACACACTAAT